>NW_010367011.1:98966-120925 GCF_000414095.1 Morus notabilis
CCTCTACGTTGTCGAGGTTCAGGTGCTGTAAGCATATGTAAGCATTTCAAATCAACATGTACTACTACATTTATTTATTATATAATAGAACGGGAAAAAACTCAGAATAACATACCAGATTCACAGAATGCGGGGACTCTGTGAAGACCAGGAGGAGACTGCGCTTCCCCTGAAGAGCCAGCGTAAGTCGTTACCGGACCAACCATGAATGCATGTGAACAAATTCATATTAATAATAATATTTATAAATTCACAGAAGATCATAATATTAAAATGAAATCATGAAAAAAACAATAATTACTATACATAAATTCTACTCATCGTCGCTGCTACATTGTTGATTGTCGCCATCATCATCTATGTCATCATCGTCTTTAGATTCGATGACTTCCTCCTCAACGTACTCCTCTAAAGTTTCATCGTACTCGTCATTAATAAAATCATCAACTAGGGGAGACTTGTCTTTCATAATTGCATCAACATCGAAGGTGACAACATTAGACGATACATCATGTCGATTCAATACAAATGAGTCAATCTCTGGTAGTTCCACTACTAACTCAATATTTGTAGACTCCGTATCCTGGACTGTCATCACGTCATCAATGTCAGTTTCTGGAATGTCCTAAATATGTCGATGTCTAAAGTGTTCTACAACCTTCCAATTTGGACCGTTAAATAAATCGTCTACGTAAAAAACTTGCTCTGCTTGAGATGCAAGTATGAAAGGTTCATTTTCATACCACGTGTCTTTAACAAAAACAATTATTCTATTTTTGTAGTGTTGAATCATTTTCTTTCCTGGACGAGTGTCAAACCACAGACACTTAAAAAACACAGCAGAATTGTCGTTTAAGTAAGACAGTTCATAAATATCCTCCAAAACTCCATAATACGTTAGGTTATCAGGTCCGCGAACACAAACACCACTATTTTGAGTACTTCGATTCATATCCCGATTGCGTATTAGAAACTTGACACCGTTCACCACACAACCAGGATAACTTCGACATGAAAAGCTTGAACCACTTGAAAGCGAAAGTATTTGATAATTCGCTTCTGGGCCATTCTGCTATCGAATATTGAAAATCTGAAAAGAGACATGAATTCTGTTTTAATAGAAATTTTTTAATGAGTTAACAATGTCAATGCAAATTAATTATAAATGTACCTTATTCTTAAACCATTTTGAAAACTCTTTCGATTGAATTTCATCCAATGGTATGGTTCGATCGTCGTCATTAATCTCCCTCCTGTGGTCACTATTTAACAGAGAATGAAAGTAAGGGACATGATTGTATGCAACACAATCAAGGAACAATTAAGTAACAAAAATGAAAGTAGTACTTACTCAATGAATTGCTGAATTTCTGGATAGTTCTGTAGTACGTACCACTCGGCTTTTTCTCGCAAATGAGTATCCAAAGTGATAGGGGTCATCTTCCCAATTGGCCGACAGGGAGTTTCGAATACATAAATCTTTTTAACAGTACGATCTTCATCATCTACCCAATTTCTAGCCAGTCTGTTAAACCTTGTTTCAACTCCTGTTAAATACATTGAACAAAAAGTCAGAGCTAAGATTTTCTGCTTGTTACCACCATACTTTTCATGTTTACTAGGCAATCTGACTAACACATTTTCTAACTGAGCTAAGATTTGGTGAACAGATTTTCGAGCCGGTGGAGGTAATTTCTCAACCTTACCATCAAACTTTTTTATTCTTTCTCATCCCATGATTAATAGGAAGCCATTGCTGATGGCCAACAAAACAAGTCTTACTTGTTATCCTCTTTGAAGGGGTTGCATCGTTACAAGTTGGGCATGCTAAATAGCCCTGACCACTTCATCCAGATAAACTACTACGACCAGGAAAATCATTAACTGTCATGAGCAACACAGCCCGCATCTGAAATGATGTATTCAAAACTGCGTCATGTACAATTACTCATTCATTCCACAAATCTTTTAGCTTATCCACAAGGGGCCTTACAAAGACATCCATATCCTTTCCGGGTGCATTTGGGCCAGGCATCAACAATGTCAACATCTTATAAGGATCCTTAGTGTATAACCACAGAGGTAAATTGTAGGCCATTAAAACCACCGGCCACATACTGTATGAGAGGCTCATGTTCCCGAAAGGATTGAAACCATCAGCGGCCAACCCCAAGCAAACATTTCTCGACTCACGTGAAAATTCTGGATACTTTTCATCTACCTCCTTCCATTCATTACCATCGACTGGATGATGCATTAAATCCTCATCATTTGAATGCCCACATTGGTGCCACGTCATACCTTTAGCTGTGTGATGAGAACCGTACAGACGCTTCAACTGATCTGTTAACGGGAAATAACGTAATACTTTCCACGGCACTTGTTTAGTACCCTTTGTCTTTTTTTTTTCTTCCAACGGGATGTTTTACATACTGGACACATTTGTAGATCAGCGTTCTCCTTCCAAAACAAAGCACAATCATACTTGCAAACATGAATTATTTCGTAACCCAGTCCAAGTTTACTCATGAGCTTCTTCGACTCATAATGAGAAGAAGGTAACTTTACATCCGGGAATGCATCTTTCAATAGATTTAACAGAGCATCCATACACTCATTAGGCCACTTGTATAACACTTTTAAATGCATCAATTTCACTAAGAAATTTAAAGATGAATACTTAGTGCAGCCCGGATAAAATCCCACCTGGAGCTCAGAAAGTAGATCCTTAAATTAAGCGTATTGTGCATCTTCTAGATCTACATGCATCTCATCCAACATTTCATGGTCATCATTAATCCCAACAATATCTTGTAAGACTGCAAACATCTCATCTACTGGTTGATTAACTATTGGGTCGACACCTGAAACCGCTTCTACTTCACCATGGTGAATCCATATACTATACAATTGCTTAAAACCAAATCGATGTATATGCGCTCTCACAGTTTCTACTAGATATATTTCATGGTTTCTAGATTTTACACAAAGACAACTGATATGGCCACTTGAAGTTTCATAATTTTTGGCGACCTCAATAAAAGCAGATAACCCATTCTAATATTGATCTGACAATCGATTTCTCAAATAAATCCAACTTTTGTCAATCGGCATTTCAACTATACACAACAACAGACATAACAATTTATTAATGTGTTTAATTAATTTTAATTTTACTCTTTATTAACACAGTTAAATTTTATTAATTAAAGTTTGTTAATGAACTTATTAAAATTCTCATTTTCTAACTAAATGTCGGCAACATAACGGCTTATTTTTCTTATGATTAAAAAATCTAAACCTGCAGAAAAAACAACTTTAAAAGATTTCGACACACCATAGCTGCAAGATGTGCCACCCAGAACAAGAATCACAAACATATACTAAATTTCAACAATATAAGAAAATCATAGTTCAAATATCAAAATCATAATTCTGAATTCATACAACCAAAAACTACAACAATTTTAAACTAAAAGTACAATAAATATAAAAAATTTACAAAGTTTAAACCCACTAAACAAGGGCTGAAAATAGCGGGATTACGTCGGAGGAACCGGGCAAACAGCGACAAAGGTAAAAAATCAAACGCCTACATCAAATTGAAACATCGAACATAATTTTCAAACACCGAAATTAACATTTTATTAACATCTAGAGTAACATATAGACACAATTCTTGATTAATCAATGCAAGTTTAAATTTTCACATTCTCGGAACCATAAAAAATAACTAAACTCGAACAAAATTTCCAAACAAAATCCCCAATATTCAACTCCTAGAGCATCAAAATTCTCGTAACTCAATCCAAGCACATACTCGATAAGCAAAACAAGAGCAATAAAATTTTCTCGGACGTGCATGATTCTTTTTCCATTTTCCATTTTCCATTTTCTTCTTTCATCTTCTCGGTAACCAAACAAAATTTACAAAAAGAAAAAAAGGAGAAAACCCAAACCTGTCAGAGTATGTTAGCTATTCGAAGTCCTGGCGAGGGCGGGGCGGCGGTGGTCGGAGAGGGGAAGAAGAGAGAAGGGATCGGAAGAAGAGAAGGGAAGAGAAAGAAGGGAAGAGAGAGAGAAGCGGTGGCAGTGACGGGAAGAGGAGGCAGAGAGAGAGAAAGAGATTTTGCAAAAGAGAGAGAGAGAGAGAAAATGTCGGCGGAAAATGAAGAAGAAGAAGATATGGTATATTAGATCAGACTTATTTGCGACAACATTGTTGTCACAAATAAATTTAAAATGTCCTCGCAAATACGTCACAGCTGTCAATTATTTGCGACGACATAATATCGTCGCAAATCATTTTTGAGTCGTCACAAATAATCATTTTTTCCGCGTTTAGTTTTTGGTGAAATCTTAAAAAGATTATTTGTGATGACAAAGAGAAAATGTCGTCGCAAATAATATGAAATTATTTGCAACGACATTTGTCGTCGCAAAAAAAAGATTACCTTGGCGGCAAAAATCCGTGCCATTGAAATTTGCGCTCTAAAATTATTTGCGACGACATTTAAGTTATTAGCGCCGATATGATTATTTTATTTAACGATGAGTAATTGCGACGACATATCGTCACAAATATTGTATTATTTATTGTCGCAAAAAATGTCATCGCAAATGGCCTTTATTGTTGTAGTGGAAACAGACAGACAAAGTGTGGTTTTGGGTAGAGAGAGGTTGTGAGAGTTTGTTGATGGTGTAACTTTGAAGTTATTAGTGAATTCGTTCGCCTTCTCTTATATAGGTTGATAATTTTACATAATAAATCTTTGTTTTCGTTGTATTTGTGCTTATTACTACTCGAGACTATTTTTGCTGCGTTTTGGGTATGAGGGGGTGGTCTACACTATCAGCTTCTGTATGAACAAAGTTGGTTAAATGCTTTTGGACTATAGCATGGCTTAAATTTCGTGTCAAGAAAAAACGCAATCATTCGTGTCATGGTTAAATTCTGTCTGTGTTTCTTCTCTTGTTGGTTTTTCAAATTTTTTGGGAAAAAAAGGTCCAAGTATTTGTTCTTTTATTATTATTATTATTTGGTGAAGGATAAGAACGAAAAGAGTAGAAAAAAGGAAGAAAAAAAGAAATAGGTCAAGGCTTGAGATAAATTAAAATTAATAGGTCAATAGTTTACATAAGTTAATAAATAGGCTAAATTACTGTTTTTATCCATAACTTGTCTGGTTATGAACCATAACTTGACAAGTTATTGTCCATAATTTACAATTTTTATACATAATTGTCTAACTATGAACCATAACTTGACAAATTTATCCATAACTTATCTGATTATAAATCATAACTTGACAAGTTATGACCTATTAATTTTTATAACTAAAAATTAACCTATCTATTTTCTTAAACTTTTCATATTAACCTACTTTCTACTATTTTCGTAGAAAATAGTATGAAAGTCGTAAAGCCCTAGTAGAAAGTTGGTAAATGTAAGGACTTCTGCTCTAATGGTCCCCGAGTTCATTAGTAGGCAATAAATTGGTACTAGATCCTTTAATTTTAATAAATAAGTCCCTGAATTCTTGAAACGTTCGATAATAGACGTATCATTGTTAACCAAATAAAAAAGTGCCACGTACATGTGATCTAATATATCCCGGAGTATTTAAATATATTCGTAATAATTAATATTGTAGGAAAAATTAAAATTAAAAATAAAACAAAACAAAACCATATCAAAACTAAAACTAAGTGTACAAAACCATAGACTCTTCAATGTCGCTGAGGGTGTACGTGCACCTTGCCGCTCAATAAGGATAGCGACTTGATCCTTGACGGTTCGGTAGAGATACTACCCGACTGTGTTTGTCTAAGTAACGGACGAATAGAGATGGGTTTAAGTTTTTCCTCCAGCTTATTGTTCTCAATCGCACGATCACTTACAATGTTGCTATGCTGTTCTTGTATTCTTTGCATCTCGCTCGCTCGCGGTGGGGTGCGGGTTGGATCAGGCTCATAAGAAAGGGAGCTCGTGCGGAGCTTAATTATGGCATTGACACATTGACAACACATAGATCGATCTTAAGCGGAATTTCGTTAAGGATACTCTAGGGTTTTTACACTTATAAATTCAATTGTCCTAGGTTTTCTTTATATGAAAAGGAAGCGTGTTCAAGGCTAAAAAAAATGGGGGCGGAAAGGTCGGAGAAAACACAATGAGCCTGAGAGGTGTACAATTTCTTACGTTGTGGGTCAATCACTACAAATCTTACGTGTTATTGTTATTTTTCTCCTTTGATTTTATTAGTATCATTATAATAAAATTAAGATGTTTAATTTCTTAACTAAAAGCAAATATGCAAACTTAGACATTTCTACTTTGTTTTATCTCTTTGAAAATGCTAATTATCAAATTATCAATGGATGTAAAAGCAGCAACAATAAAAATTACAGAAGGAAATTAGAACTAAATAGAAGATATGCTCCAAGGGACTTGGCTACGCCATGTTGTGATTTTAAAATATTTTCTTCCATACTAAAAAAAAAAAATGGAAAAATGTAATTTTAAAAGTAGAGGCAACGCATATTATCTTTCTTATGTTAATACATATCGTTGGGCAAAAAAATTTCAATTCTTCCTTTTTGTCTCTATCGATGGCCGTTTATCATGAACTTTCAATATACGGATTCCTTGACTAATAACCACAGTTAAATTAAAGTATACAAAGCCACTAATAAAGATTATAAATTAAGGACAGTGTCAGAGAAGCCTCATTTTATTGGAATATAATAGGTTTAGACCTCGTTTAGTTTGTCTATTCAAATTTTCAATTTAAATTAAGATGTGACTTTATATGAGAACTTTTAACTGTAAAAAAAATGTTAGATATGACTTTTTATGAGAGCTTTTAACTGTAATAAAACTTGAATTGAAAATTCAAATCGGTAAAATGAACAAAGTCGTATGCCATTCTCAGATAGTAAGTCAAATTGTCACGACCCCAAGGATAGGGCCGTGATTATTTTAAAATTTAACTTAATTAAACTGGAATGTTTAACCAAATCATAAAATAATTACATAAATATCAATATAGTTTACTCCGGAGACTTTCTTTCACAAATAATATTTAGAACAGTCCATTAAATCTGAGAAAAATAGTACAACTCAGGGACAATGTCGACCAATACAGTTTGCATTCAGAAATACAGTACATCTCAGAATTTAAAACCGTAAATCTAAAACAAACGTACCGCTTCGAATATCGCATCTTCAATCTATTGGCATCCACTTGTTACGCTGCAAATCTCAACCGCTAACTCTGGAGGAGGGGTTTAAAACATTGAAAACATAATAAAGGTGAGCGGAAGGCCTAGTAGGATATAATCTTATAAAAAATTTTAAATAAACGTACTCACGGTCTGAAGACATACACCCGGAACCGATCATCCCTTATTTTAAATAATAAAAAAAAAGAAATGCTCACATAGTAAAAAATGTCTGTATAATGAAAGTGTGCAGCTCATCATACCACTGAACAAGAAGCGGTAAAATGTCTGTCTAGTGAAAAGTGCAGAGCCATAGTTCCACTAAGCAAGAAGCGAATCCGTACGGGTTTCAGGACCTGCCCCCAAGGATGCGATTCCCACATCCCGATCTCTAAGGCCACCATGCTGTGTATCATTTCTTAAGATATTTCATTTTAAGAAATGATACTCTTTAAAATCTCATTTCCAAAATCATTAGAAAACTTAATAGCATTCTCATGCTATTCCTTTGAAATCATTTTCTTTAAACATGTTTTGTTCTAAAACATTTTCATGGGCCAAAATCATTTAAAGTGAAGCTAACAAGGATATGGACAAGAATATCCTACCTCTCGGATATCAAATCTGGGCTAGCCTTTCGTTCTCCTAGCTTCCGCTTCCCTTAAAGCTTTAATACTTGACCTTCTCCACTAGCTTTTTCACAAAAGCAATATCTTAGGAAGTATTTCTCATTCCTAAAACGAATTAAGCTCAATCATGTTTAATTGTTTCCTATTAATGTGCCTTGACTCAAATCTAAGTTTCACAAATGATTTTATAATCAGTTTGGGGGTTCTTTAAAGATTGAAATCCAATCTATGAGTTTGGTTTCCTATTTAATTTCAGCTTAAAAACAACATTTTAAAGAAATTTCGGCAGCATGCCGGCATAAATAGAAAAAATGCTAAACCTGCAATTCAAGTTCAATTTCAAAATAATTCTCCAAAATCCATCAAAATCAATTTCTAATCAATTAAACAAGTCCAATAACTAAAAACCCCTAAATTTCAATCAATTTAAAAAACAATTGTTCAAATCCAAACCCTAACTCAAAATTATTCAAATCTAACCAAAATCAAACTTTCTCAAGCTTAAAATTCGAATCAAATAGTGGGTTTCAAAGGGTTTTACCTTAAATCAGTTGATGGAGCTTTGTCTCCCTTAGTTTTTCCCATTTTTGTTCGTTTTTTTTTCTTCCCTATTTCGGCTGGGAACTCCAAGAGGGAGAGAGAGAGAGAAACCCAAAGAGAGAGAGAGCCAGGGAGAGAGAAAGACCGGCAGGAGAGAGAGATCCCGGAGGAAGTGGCCGGCGTGGAAGAAAAAAAATGAAGAGAGAGAGTGTGTGTGGGCTGGTCTGGGCAGCCATGGGAAGGAAGGGAGGGAAAAGAAAAAGAAGAAAAGAAAAAAAAAGAAAATGGAAAAAAAAAGAAAAGGAAAAAGAAAAATGGAGTATTAAAATTTTAAGTGTATTTTTAAAAACTTTTGAGGTAAATTCATAAATACTGAAAATAATTTAAAGTCCCTTAATTAATTGTGAAAATCACATTAGACACACTAATAAACCACAATTATCATAATTAAGCATGTTTAATTCTAGAGGGCGTTATAGCTTTACCATCCTTAAGGAATTTCGTCCTCAAAATTTGAGCTTACCTTAGGATATGAACATGTATGGATATCGTTGTCGCATCCTTGCTTCTAGTTCTCACGTCACTGCCTCAACGCCATGGTATTGCCACAACATGCCGGCGGCATAAATAGGAAAAATGCTAAACCTGCAATTCAAGTTCAATTTCAAAATAATTCTCCAAAATCCATCAAAATCAATTTCTAATCAATTAAACAAGTCCAATAACTAAAAACCCCTAAATTTCAATCAATTTAAAAAACAATTGTTCAAATCCAAACCCTAACTCAAAATTATTCAAATCTAACCAAAATCAAACTTTCTCAAGCTTAAAATTCGAATCAAATAGTGGGTTTCAAAGGGTTTTACCTTAAATCAGTTGATGGAGCTTTGTCTCCCTTAGTTTTTCCCATTTTTGTTCGTTTTTTTTCTTCCCTATTTCGGCTGGGAACTCCAAGAGGGAGAGAGAGAGAGAGAAACCCAAAGAGAGAGAGAGCCAGGGAGAGAGAAAGACCGGCAGGAGAGAGAGATCCCGGAGGAAGTGGCCGGCGTGGAAGAAAAAAAATGAAGAGAGAGAGTGTGTGTGGGCTGGTCTGGGCAGCCATGGGAAGGAAGGGAGGGAAAAGAAAAAGAAGAAAAGAAAAAAAAAGAAAATGGAAAAAAAAAGAAAAGGAAAAAGAAAAATGGAGTATTAAAATTTTAAGTGTATTTTTAAAAACTTTTGAGGTAAATTCATAAATACTGAAAATAATTTAAAGTCCCTTAATTAATTATGAAAATCACATTAGACACACTAATAAACCACAATTATCATAATTAAGCATGTTTAATTCTAGAGAGCGTTATAGCTTTACCCTCCTTAAGGAATTTCGTCCTCAAAATTTGAGCTTACCTTAGGATATGAACATGTATGGATATCGTTGTCGCATCCTTGCTTCTAGTTCTCACGTCACTGCCTCAACGCCATGGTATTGCCACAACACCTTCACTAGCGGAATCTCGTGACGGCGTAAACTCTTCATCTTTCGATCAAGAATCTGAACTAGTGATTCCTCGCAAGTCGTGTCATACTGGATCAGAACGTCGTACCATTATACAATAGCTTCCGGATCGAGTTTACACTCACGAAGCATAGAAACATAGAACACATTGTGCATGTGAGATAACTCAGGAGGTAAGGCGAGGCGATAAGCAATGTCACCGACTCGTTGCACGATTTGGAATGGTCCAATGTATCTTGGCGCAAGTTTCCCTTTCACACCAAAATGAGTGATTCCTTTGCATGGTGAAACTCTTAATAAGGCAAAGTCACCTTCTATCAGCATAGCTCTTCGTTTAATCAAACTTGGATTATCTAAAGGATTCCTTTAACTTGGTCAGTCTTTTAATCTCATACATGGGTTGATTTAATGTCCGTTATGGAAACAAGTGCAAACCATATAACGTGTCACCAGAGGGTAGAAAACTGGTTTCGAATGAAAATAGACATATAGGTCTTTCCAACGAGCTATTACATGTCCTATTTTAAATATTCCAAGCCTTTCAAACACCTCTTACAAGAAGTTAAAATTCTGAAACTTCAACTTTTTAAGGCATTTTGAAAAGTTTCTAAGCAAAATTTCAACTACGTACATCTCGGCCTACAAAACTCCAAACAAAGTGATTCTAAGTGCTACACCTCACTAATGATACACACTAAGCGGTAAGATTAGTGTCTTAAGTGCAGCGATCCTGGTTCTAGAAGTTGGGGTCCAAGTTCACACTTTTTACGTTATGCCAAGAGCGCAATTTTGACCTTTTCGACGGAAATGATCATAAAATATTCCACATAGATCTAACGGGTATAATTCCAGTTTCTAAATAGAGTAGACACCTAGAGCTTCGAAACAAGTTATCATATACCCAAACCTAAGCTCTCTAAGTACCTCAAAAATAGCTTCTAAGAAATCAAAATTCTATCATTTCCTGGTTTCAACAACTTTTGAGAAGTTTTTGGCATGACCCTTCCAATACGCACAACTCGGGTTACAAAACTTCAAATGACGTGATTATAACTCCCACACATCACTAATAACATGTTCTAAATGGTAGCAATGGTAGTTTAGGTGCAGCAATCCTATTTCAAAAAGTAAGGGTCTCAGTTCTTTGTTTTATCAATTCTTAGAAAAGACAGTTTTGACGGCTGTTATGAAAATAATCATAAAATATTCTACACAGCTCCAAAAATTACAAAATCAGTGCCTAATCGAAGTAGACGTCTAGGGCTTTCCAAAGACCTATCTTAAGCTTAGTTTCAGATAGGTTAAGGTCTCCAAAAATACATTATATCAGATCAAAACGTGGCTGTTTTTCTGCAGAATTTCTAAGAATCAAGCTTAACTTCAAAATTGCATAATTTGAGCTAATGTTATCCATTCGAGGTGATTCTTGTGGCTATACGAAGCTTAGAATGTCTAATTTCCAATTATGTAATCCATTCATTCAAATTCATCTATGAGGATTGCCAGAATTCAACAGTATTGAACCTGTCCAGGTTAAGTTCCTTGACACTTTTTCCAACAAATTGAAAAATTCATAACTTAAGCTACAAAACTCCTTTTTGGGTGATCCAAATCTCCTATCAAAGCTTGAAATGTCTATTTTACCTAGAATCCTCCCCAAAATCATATGGATCAAGTGGAGAAAGTATGATTAAAGTCCAAACAATAACATTCAAGAGAGAAATTTCAAAGAACTCATACTTAATGTTAAACAACCACAAAAGCTTCAAACTTCCAATCGTTTAGTCATAAATCAGATTCTAACTCAAATCCATATTCTTCATAAATCCAATAAAATAACAGATTCATCGATCTTGATGGGAGTATGTATAAATTGTTATCTAAGTCTTCTAAAATTCCAAAATGAACTCCATAAGAAATTAGACACGTAGATCTTTTATTTGGTATGTTACACATAAGGTTTGGAAATCGACAAGGCCCTCAAAAACAAGTTACAGAAAATCAGAACGGCCTGTTTAGGAAAATTCTTATAATTGCATGAAATTCATCACGTGGACTAAATGATTTCAAGGTTGATTTTAATGCAACACCCACAGTTTGACGCCGATTTAGAAAACGTCCAAAGTGTTATTCATACTTATCATTAGAACTATATGTTCTAATTCCACCTGAAATTGACAAGACATCTCCTCATGAGGGTCGAACCCAACATCTTCAGCCTGTGGGAACTCAACCTCAACTGTTAAAAAAGTTCTTCCATTTAAAACACCACTTAGAATATGAGTCAAAAGCAGGAATGTCACTCACATGGCGGAAAAGAGGCGAATATGACAATTCGCAAGGATAGACATCTTGAAACTTATGAATTAGGACTTCCTACGCCTTTTCTGTGGATTCACACGTGTCAAGATAGGGAGAAACATCCATCTTACAGTTCTGCTACGACATCTAAACACCGGTTGAAGAAAACACCTTCATTGTCATGAAAAACAGACTTATGACATTGGCATGGTATACTTCGATTGTCACACCCAATCAATGAGAAAGAAATGAACTCCAATCTCAATAAGATAGACCACTCACCTCGTTCAAGTCTTTATGAATTTCAGAATTATAGAATGAGACACGGAAACACTTTGTCATCTTGGAATTTCATATCCAAAATATTATCAATTCCAGCTAGAAGTCAATCAACAACATAGACTTTCACCCACTAGAATAGAGACACTCAATTCTGGGAATGATCGAACAAAAGAACATCAATCATTGATTTGGGATCTAGAAAGTCGCAGAAATTCCCATAGTCGCATTTGACTCTAAAAAGAACCAATAGAAATTTAGTATTGAATGGATACGAAATCAAGTAACGATCGAATCTTCAAAACTATGTGACTGAATGAGGATCTTCGAAGTCAAGATTGTCAAATCTATTCAAAATAAGAAGCGGTCTTGATCTTAGAATAACATTGATTCATGATAGAAAGATAATATGAATCAAAATACGGTTATCAAGTAGAAAGTCTAACTCCAGTTCAGAACAGAATAAGAATAGAGCTCGAACATAGAATCCCAAAAGCAAAATGGCAAAGAATGGCATAGGATTAAGATCCATATTCAATGTCTCACAATGACATGGTTTAAGTTAACGAGGGAATCACCAAGACTAACACTCGAGACAATGAAGAATTTTGATTCCTGAGTGACATAAGACTATGACATAAAATTTCACGAATCAATACACTAATAATAACGAAGAAACTAACTCCTGGTAAAAAAGGATTAAGAAAAGAATTCGAATTTGGAATCCTGGAACCTGTAGGTTATGACCTACCACGCTTCCACGCAAGGTCGAACACAATTAATATCAGAGATAAACATCAATCTCTCGACGAATTCCATAGCCACCATCGTCGTCAATAGAAGAAAGAACGATGTCTCATTGACACAATAACCCATGAAGTAGACACTTTTGAGCAAAACACTCTCAAGAGATAAAAGAATGCATTAGTGAATTGAAATGAGTAGCTAGGATACAAAGCTAGATTGCAACACTAAACTTGCGCATTGATCAAATCGGAAAGAACCAATCAAGGAGGAAGAAAAATTTAATGATCAAAACTACTCGATTTCAAGTCATCGCTCTCCATCAACTTAAACCCCCACGTTAGACGTATCGAAAAGTGGAAGGGACCAATATCGGGAATTCAACTACACGGAAGTCGGAACGAATATCATCTAAAAACTGAAATCTTCATGAGAATTTCGAAGTCAATACTGATTTTGAATTTGAAACTGACAAGAGTCAAGAGAACTTATGGAAACAAATCAATAACCATCGGGTCGAAATCAATACTTCCCGAAAACTTTAAAGTCAACTTTACCCTCGACCTTCATATCGATAAACATCGATAATAGAAACATGAATTCCATCCATCAAAGTGCTCTAGGAAAATTGAAACGGACTCTAACGTCAAATTCTCAAGTGCAAGTGTATCATGTAGTAACTAATATTGTACAACAAGTCCCGACACAAAACTGTTAAAAGAACAACACAACTCAGTAAAAACTCACGCAGGCTCGATTTCCCATAGAATTCAAAGCCGTGCTCTGACACCAAAAACTGTCACGACCCCAAGGATAGGGCCGTGATTATTTTAAAATTTAACTTAATTAAACTGGACTGTTTAACCAAATCACAAAATAATTACATAAATATCAATATAGTTTACTCCGGACTTTCTTTCACAAATAATATTTAGAACAGTCCATTAAGTCTGAGAAAAATAGTACAACTCAGGGACAATGTCGACCAATACAGTTTGCATACAGAAATACAGTACATCTCAGAATTTATAACTGTAAATCTGAAAAAAAAAAAACGTACCGCTTCGAATCTCGCATCTTCAATCTATTGGCATCCACTTGTCACGCTGCAAATCTAAACCGCTAACTCTGGAGGAGGGGTTTAAAACATTGAAAACATAATAAAGGTGAGCGGAAGGCCTAGTAGGATATAATTTTATAAAACATTTTAAATAAAGGTACTCACGGTCCGAAGACATACACCCGGGATCATCCCTTTTTTTAAAAAAAAAAAGAAATACTCACATAGTAGAAAATGTCTGTATAATGAAAGTGTGCAGCTCATCATACTACTGAACAAGAAGCGGTAAAATGTCTGTCTAGTGAAAAGTGCAGAGCCATAGTTCCACTAAGCAAGAAGTGAATCCGTACGGGTTTCGGGACCTACCCCCAAGTATGCGATTCCCACATCCTGATCTCTAAGGCCACCATGTTGTGTATCATTTCTTAAGATATTTCATTTTAAGAAATGATACTCTTTAAAATCTCATTTCCAAAATCATTGGAAAACTTAATAGCATTCTCATGCTATTCCTTTGAAATCATTTTCTTTAAACATGTTTTGTTCTAAAATATTTTCATGGACCAAAATCATTTAAAGTGGGGCTAACAAGGATATGGACAAGAATATCCTACCTCTCGGATATCAAATCTGGGCTAGCCTTTCGTTCTCCTAGCCTCCGCTTCCCTTAAAGCTTGAATACTTGACATTCTCCACTAGTTTTATCACAAAAGTAATATCTTAGGAAGTATTTCTCATTCCTAAAACAAATTAAGCTCAATCATGTTTAATTATTTCCTATTAATGTGCCTTGACTCAAATCCAAGTTTCACAAATGATTTTATAATCAGTTTGGGGGTTCTTTAAAGATTGAAATCCAATCCATGAGTTTGGTTTCCTATTTAATTTCAGCTTAAAAACAACTTTTTAAAGAAATTTTGGCAGCATGCCGGCATAAATAGAAAAAATGCTAAACCTGCAATTCAAGTTCAATTTCAAAATAATTCTCCAAAATCCATCAAAATCAATTTCTAATCAATTAAACAAGTCCAATAACTAAAAACCCCTAAATTTCAATCAATTTAAAAAACAATTGTTCAAATCCAAACCCTAACTCAAAATTATTCAAATCTAACCAAAATCAAACTTTCTCAAGCTTAAAATTCGAATCAAAGAGTGAGTTTCAAAGGGTTTTACCTTAAATCAGTTGATGGAGCTTTGTCTCCCTTAGTTTTTCCGATTTTTGTTCGTTTTTTTTTCTTCCCTATTTCGGCAGGGAACTCCAAGAGGGAGAGAGAGAGAGAAACCCAAAGAGAGAGAGAGCTAGGGAGAGAGAAAGACCGGCGGGAGAGAGAGATCCCGGAGGAAGTGGCCGGCATGAAGAAAAAAAAATGAAGAGAGAGAGAGTGTGGGCTGGTCTGGGCTGCCACGGGAAGGAAGGGTGGGAAAAGAAAAAGAAGAAAAGAAAAAAAAGAAAAAGGAAAAAGAAAAAAATGAAAAAAGAAAAATGGAAAAAAGAAAATGTATTAAAATTTAAGTTTATTTTTTAAAAGTTTTGAGGTAAATTCATAAATACTGAAAATAATTTAAAGTCTCTTAATTAATTGTGAAAATTAAATTAGACACACTAATAAATTATAATTATTATAATTAAACATGTTTAATTTTAAAAGACGTTGCGTAAATTTAAAATAATAATAACAATAATAATGATGATAACAATAATCATAATGATGATGATTATAATAAGAGCAATCCTTGTTATTATGATTCAAATATATAATAAGGGAAAGCACGTGAAGCCATTAATCAACTTAAAAGCCCTGACTCATCCAAAGTTCAAATATTATAAAAGAAAAGAAAAAGCCTATTAATTGGTCAAATATTATAAAAGAACCAACGATTTTCACACAAACTTATTATATGTTGGCTAGGAATAATCTCCCGAGTATAGTACAAGATTGTTATTATACTTTTTAGGGGGCTAATTTATTTTTTTATTAGGGATATTGTTTCTAATTATTATTAACATTCCAAGACCCGCATGGCACTGTGTATATATAAAACAATATTTAAAGTTAAAAGTTCATCGTTTCATTAAGAAAACGAAGGAAGCCGTGAGGTGAAACGGAATCATGGTGAAGGTGGGTCACCACTCACCATCCAAAGAGAAGATTGACATAATTTTTAGTCAAATAAGTATTCTTTTCAATGTTATGTCAATTGTTTATTCACCAATAAACTGTTTTGTCATTGTTGTGAAAGGTTTTAAACTTTGTTGATAATCCAGTATCACGCTTTCAGATTTTTTTTTTTTCCCATCGAGAATCTTTTGATACGGTGAGGATAATACAATAATTGTAGATACAATTCAAACTGTTGGATTTTTATCAAATTCTGTTAAGATATTGAACTTTTGTAATTCCCTACAGGCTACAACAACACACTTCTCTTTTTATCTTTCCTCAATTTCTTTTATCACTCTTATCACAAAAATCACATGATTTATAAAATTATACCCCCCTTCTCTTGAATTTTTTTTATTATTATTATTTTTTTCATCAAGAAAAGTCAGCTTTGTGCACAAATCCCGATAAAAAAATATACTAACTATGTGGTCAACAATATGCATGGCCTTGGCTCTTTTCCCAATATACACAGGAGAAATAGTGAGGTTATTATTTTCGTTTTAAAAGTTCAATTGTTTCCTTCAAGACAAATTGAACCATATAAACTTCACTTACACGCAAAATGACCAGTGATCACAGATTCAGATCTAGTAAGATCATAGATTATAAACAATTTGTGAAGGAAAATAATAACGATAATGAATAGTATGGCAGAAATAGTAATATAATTAGGCAGAAGATTATAACTAGTACTCATCATAGGAAAAAAAAAAAAAGAGAGAGAGAGAGATTTCTAGACAAATTAAGGCCCCTCCAAAAAGTGATCCAGAAATGCTTTATTTACATTTTTAGTAACAATTAACCAATCAATCCTACCTGACTAAAGAAAAGAAACGAGTGCTGTACTTGAAGATTAATGTGGAATCCTACGGTTTGAAGGTATCTCCATGAAAGTCTTCTCCAACCTAAAAATTGATGCAGAGACTTTACTTCATATCATGTGAAATACAACCAATCTCAAATGTAATCTCTCTCTCTCTCTCTCTCTCTCTCTCTCTCTCTCTCTCTCTCTCCCTCCCTCTCCATTTGAGCGGCAAAAATAATCTGCATAAGGGAGAACCAAAGAAAACTCAGAATAAGGAGGGAATTTGGTCACATGCATGTCACCATATATATATTTATTGCACTTCAAGGATTATTGTAATCAAGAACCAGAAAATATTCATGTAGAAAAATTGGCAATCTCTACTACCAAAAAAATTGCTCTTGCACAGCACGACAAAATACATGAAATACTGTATGTATATATTCATATATATACATATATATATATATATATGTTTCACACTTATAGTCAATCATGCAATAAAATAACTATTTGTTAAATTCTTAAACGTAAGAAGAGCTTTCTAACGAATCTCCTAAGGGCATTTTACTATCACTTTGTCATGTGATGCTAAGGATGTATTTCACTATATGAAATATCACCATGAGAATTATCTTAGTCATGTGAAGACTATAATATTATTCAAAATTATTCAAGAAGACTATAAGAAGATTAGAAATACGTACCATCATGGCACGAGGATATCATTATTCACAGCTCATTTGGAAGCCAAAAAAATTGACCCTCGGCCTCGGTAGGTAGGGGAAAAAAAAAAGACAAGGGAAAAAATTGTTTATTTTAAGGAGAAGTCAGAAAGAGATAATTAAGGTAGCGTTGTCTACTTGTCCTTTCACAAAATGGGGAGAGCAACCTAACCATCTATGATCTATCTACAAGCAGATAAGTCAAAACTGTGAGCTTTTGTTCTCAATCAAATTACGATAAAACCCCTCTAGCTACCTCACATTTGTCCAAAGATCAGTACAAAAAATCACTATTTAATTAGAGAAAAAAAAAATTATCTTCAAAAAAATTCTCCAAAATGCAATTGATCTGTCTCTCAAGCATCCCAACAAAGCATCACATCACATCACTAGCAACCAGATCATCTCTTTTGTTAGTAAGCACAATGTCGTCCAAAATTTTCCTCAAAAAATTATATTATATATTAAAAAGAGAAAAAAACAAACAAAGAAGGATATAAAGTGTGCAAGCAAAACCTAAGGCTGTTACTTCAGATGGGATCTAATTATAGTTGACGACTGAGACGTCTCTTACTGTGAAAAGACAATAATTCTCTTAACCGACCCCTCTGCTATATGCAATAAAGACTAATATTAGCTTTCCACTGCCACCAAGCAAATATTGCCCCATTTATGAAAAACCAGGCCAAAACTACACATAAAAGCATCATAACATTCATAAATGCAAACCGGATCTCTAATAGTACTACAACTCCAGCATAAACCCTTATGTGACAAAATATTAAACCACAAAAAAACTTTCAAAATTTGCAATAACAACATAAATGAACAACAAAAACAAGACATAATCTAACAATAATTCTAGACGTGACTACTCTGTAAGGTGAAGAATTTGAATCGTTCAAAAAAAAAAAAAAGCTGAGATGAGCACATACCTATGAGTAAAAATTTTCTGACGAAAAAAGCTGAGATGAACAAAGAGCTAGACAGGCTGCAAAAGACATCAGCAAGACGGTCCAACACTCTTGCTCTCCTCACTCTCTAGCTTCTGAAGCATGATCTGGGTTTGTTGCTGGTGGAGTACTTGTTGCGCCACCTCCGGCTGTGGGGCTTGGCCGAGCATGAGCTGTTCTCGAAGTAGTTGATGATGATGAAGATTATGATGTTCCGATTGCTGGGGTTGATTAACATGGTAATTGGAATTGTCAAAGGAACTGCCAAGAGCCAAGGTTGGAGAAATAGTATTAGAACTTGGTCCAGACATGTTTTGGTTATTGAATCCGTGAGAGCTAGAAGCCAAGAACTCTTGCGGTTGATTCAGTTTCTGCTCAAGACTAATCCTCAGCAACTCCTGCTGCTCTCTCGCCGCCATGGCCGCCGCCAACTGCTGAGCCTCGAAAAAGTGTTGCTGCTGCTGTTGCTGATGAGGGTCAATATTTAAAACAATCTCATGTCCAGCTGGAGGCAAAGAAGAAGAGGAAGAAGCCCCTTTTGGGATCGCCATCAACGGCTGCGGAAAGAAAGGCGGTTGGTGGTGCTGATGGAGATTGTTATATGGCGGCAGCGGAGGCGGTGGCGGAGGCTGGAAAAGAGAAAGATTGAGACTGGCGGCGGCGTGGGGGCCGATATAGGAGGCGAGTTCTTTCTTGGCATTGTTGAGGTCGTTCTGGACTTGGCGGAGCTTGTGTTGAAGGACAGAGATGAGGCCAACGCAACCGTAAACGGGGTCGCGGAGGCGGGCCTCGGCCTCGTAGGCGAGGGAGTTGACGGCGTCCTCTCGCTGGGAGGCGCTGAGCTCCTGGAGGAGCTTTGAGACGTTGCTGGCGCCGAAGACTTTGTGGACGTTGCAGAACTTCTGCGGCTGGTCAGGTGGGAAGTACGGCGCGAACACGCACTCTTGCGTGCACTTCCGTCTCTGAATCTTGCACGCCGCGCATGGAGAGCTCGATGACGACGACGCCATTGTTGTTATTATTGTTGCTTGATTGATTGATTTCTCTGATATGATGATGATGATTACCAACTGAAAAAAAAAAATGAATACGATTGATACTATTAGTACTATTTCGCAAGAAAATCAAGACCTAATATTCTAGCGAGAAAGACAAAAAGAAAAAACCTAGAGAGAGGAAGTGGTCTTAGAGAGAGAGAGAGAGAGAGAGAGAGAGAGAGAGAGAGAACCCATAAATTGATTAATGTGGAAACGCCATTGATGATGATGATCAGGGAGAGGAAATGTGTTGGGGATTCAGCGAAGATTAATCAATTTTATTTTTTTGAAGAAAAAGAGGAGGCTCATTAAAAGCGTTCTCATAATCACGCTAATCTATTGGGTATTAAAAGGAAAACCGACATGATGAGTCAAATACGATACAGATAAATCAAACAGTGACTTATTCTGAAAGCAAAAAGAAAAAAAAAAAGAAACAAATTAAATGAATATTAATTGACAAACAAAAAAAGAAAAAGAAAATGTGAAAACGAAACCTAATGGTAATTCGTTTGGCGACAAAGGCGATTCAGCTTCCAGTACACTGCTAAATATTGAAGACGACGACGAAAATGATAGTGCAACAAACGAGAAATGAACCGAGAAACTAATTATACTGAGAAATGCAAAAACAGAAAAACAAAACATAAAAGAAAAAAAATGGCGTCAACAAGAATGATCTCTCTCAATCACCGCTTCTCTCTCTCTCTCTCTCTCTCTCTCTCTCTCTCTCTCTCTCTCTCTCTAAAACTCAGCGTTTCTGTGTTTTCTCTCACTTTCAAACTTGGAAAAATGGCAGCGAAATTCTGATTTCTGAGCGGTATTTAACTCTCTAGATCCATCGACAACACAGATATTACCAAACTTGAAAAGGAAAAAAAATATCCATTTTGGCCAAAACAAACAAACGAAAAACAGCGAGAGGAATCAAGAATCGTCTCGATGATCATTGTATATCGTTTTTCTGATTCTTTCCATAACTGAACCAGGAATCGAAAGAGAATAACAATCATAAATAATAATCTGACCTCGGATTGGCTTAGATTTTTCTGCTAAACTTTCTGCGCCGATCACTGAGTCTGTCAAAGTCCATGAAACGCCTGAGCGAAACGCCAAGCACTAAAGAGGCGATAGCGCGAGAAGCAGAGCAAGAGAGAGCTCCCCACCAAACTAGCTGATCAGGAAGGAGACACCAAAACGTCGGCGTTTTCGCAGACAATGGCGAGGTTTTGGGAAGAAAAAGAAAAGAAGGAGAAAAAGAAAAACCTTGGAGAGAAAGACTACAATAGAGCTCTTTTTTTTTTTTTTGGTTCTAAGTCTCAGTGAGGAAAAAGGTTTTTTTGATCCGATTTTCGAGTTTCAAGATCCCAACAGAAGAAGATTGCGAAATCTAAAATTTTTCAAAACAAAAACAAATTAAAGAAAATATTTGTTTAAAAAAAGAGAGAGAAACGTTGAGGAAAATGAGACGAGAGGACAATTGCATTTGCCATAGCGTGGACGTCATTATTATATTATTGCTTGCCGTTGAGGAATGGAACGGAGTGTTTTGGCCGTCCGATCAAATTTATAATTTTTCTGATTTATTTTTTGAGGCAAAATAAAAATAAAAATATCCATTTATAAATGAGCTCTTATTCTGAGCAACAATTAATTGCATCGCTGAGTTACCTATTTGTCTCTGTACTGTCTTCACCTAATGCCGAAATTACCCTCCCTGGGAACGGTTTCACTCTTCTTACCAAAATACCCTTTCAAGTTTTTATGCCAATTATTTTTAAGTTGAGATTTAATCATATTTTGTTGCTTTCAAAAAGAAAAAAAAAATCATATTTTGTTTTGTGGGGAGAAGAAAATTCATATTCAGTCGATATATCCATATTAATTTTGTTTCCTCCTGAAGACAAAATTTGTTACCTTCCAATCACTGGATTTGGGAGCAAAAGGAAAAAAAAAAAGAAAAAAAAAGAAGAGAGAAAACAATTGTTTTATATAT
>NW_010367011.1:121045-122829 GCF_000414095.1 Morus notabilis
ATATATATTTTAAAGGATATTGGAAGAAGATAATTTTCCTTTTTAGCATAAGAAAAAGACGACTTCGTTTCAACATTTTATGAAATAAATTATCTTCTTTTCGGCGCCTACTAATGTGCCATGGTCTTTTTGTTTTCTTTTTGTTTTTTTAATTTTCCTTTAAGGGACTGGCCAATCTTTTCTTTATTTTATTTTTCCTTTAGTTTTCTTCTGGTTGGTAGATAATATTCTACATATTTGAATATCTGATGAGTAAACGAAAAGTTTTACAAAAAGACAAGAAGAAAATGCCATTTCGTGCAGTTTTTTGGGCTGACATTTCATGTATTTCTGAAGTATGAAACTAGAACGATGTATTGTCCAAAAAAAAAAACACCGATTTTTAAGGAGACGTTATAACAATTTAAAGATTCTTTTGATTAGAATATAATTCAAATATTCTCGGACTCAAATAATTATGTTTTCCTTAGAGTCAAATACTACCGTTGTAATTTTAAAAAAAAAAATATAGGGTTTTCAACTTTCTTCTCCCCCACACAAACCAAAAAACAAAAAAAAGTGAACGGTGGCCGGAGTTCCGGGGCAGTCTCCGAACGTGTTGTCGGGCTCTCGGCCATAAAACTTGGTCCCTCGACTTGCCTAGTCGTGAGCTTCTCGTTGGTAGTAGCGGTGTATGATGTGATGCTTTTGTTTGGGTATATCTAAACTAGTTTGGAGCTTGGAAACCAAACGGATAGGCTTCATTTATAGGCGAGTTTGTCCTGTAGTGGTCAGACGTTTTTTTTTTTTATCTTTTTTGTAATTTTCGTGTTTGTAATAAGGGCGGCGGTCTCCCCACCCGACCCTCGTTTGTTTTGCTATTTGTTGTTAGTTTTTAGTGACGGGCTTAAGGCTGTTTGTATGTCTCCTAATAGGGTTGTCTTTGTCCGGCTAGAATTTTTTCTATATAGTGTAGATGTCCCCTCTTTATGGGTTTGACGATATGTTCCTCCGGCGCTCAAAAACCTATCTCAATGGGACGGGTTTCTTTAATTCGAGCTTTATGTGTGCTCGTTGTTAGTGTACCAAAGTGTTCTCTTATTTTTGGACCTCAGGTGTACATTCATTCCTTTAATGAGTCATTAGTGTTGTACCGAAATGATTGTTTATAAGTTTTTAATTAAATGCAATTTTCAATTCAAAAATAATAATAATACCGTAGTACAATTTTCCTTATAACCATATATGTTACGTTGACATGGTAAATAAATCCAAATTTAGAATTTTGTGAGACTATGCAAAGTGATCTACCATCGATATATATATATATATATTGAAGAAGAATATTAACCGTTGACCACGGACAATTGATTTTCCAATATTACGCAATTACAACCCAAATGCGATACGTATATTTAAAAAAAAAAATGCCATACATATACAGATTCACATTTTTCCCAAAAGAATATATTATATGATTTTATCCCCATAATTTCAACAACAAAATTTACAGAGAGGCAGTTTCGTAAAATTTCATCCATTCTCTTATTAATTTTCTCTTCTTCAACCTTGGATTATGAGTTGGAGAGAAAGAAAGGGCGGAATGAGAATTGAGATGACCTACGATTCCCGATTAGCGTCCGTACGAAAGATATATATCACCAAAACAGAAGATCACTTCTCTAATAAATAATAATAATAATAATAATAATAATAATAATAATAATAATAGTAATAGTAATAAAAGTAATAATAATAATAATAATAGTAATAATAGTAATAATAATATTAATAGTAATAATAGT
>NW_010367011.1:124044-284780 GCF_000414095.1 Morus notabilis
TAATAATAATAATTATTATTATTATTATTATTATTATTATTATTATTATTATTATTATTATTATTATAAAATCCTTTTTGCACTATCTGAAGCACACAATCGTTTTGATTGACTGGTTTACAATTCAATGATCTGATGATTCCTTTCTCATTATTCATTTCAAAGTGACTAAAACTTAAGCTAATCCCCCAAAAGCCTGATCGCCCCTTCCATTCTCAGCCGTCAGATCTCTAACCAATCAACCAACCATCTCATTACTCATCACTTCACTTCCCTCCCACAACCATCTAAACAGACAAGACTAACGGTTAAAAACTAAGACTATAATAGGATTGTCCTAACTGAGAAATTCTTTTTTTTTTAATCTTTGTGTTTTTTAGTGCTTTTATTACTTTAACTTTTAATTAAGGGACTCTGTCTTATAAATTTATGCAGTAATAATAAAATGCCGCAAAACATTTGTTTCGGTGGCACTTTAAATCACAATTTAAATATTTTTATTGTTCAGACTTAAAAACTAAACGGTCAAAATGTGTTTTGAAATTTAATAAAGAATGTCAAAATTATGAAAGAATTTTCAAAAAAAAAAAATTATGAAAGGATTTAGCTATCTTCATCAAATTTTATGATCTTTGCAATACTTCATTAAATTCCGAGGATGATTTACTAAAATTACAAATTTAAAAGTAAAAGAAAGCTCAGGACAAGAGTATCAAATACACTCCTTTTTACCATTCCATTCAATACTCATATTTCCTTATTCTATTTATTGTTCTATTCGTTATTTTCTTAGGAATAGTTTCATATTTGTTTGGTAGAATAAATATTTTATTGTTTTTTTTTTTTATATTTCAAAATGGGATTGTATTATGATAATATTTGCTTAATCAAGGCTCTTTTATTGTTTCGAAGCACGTAAACAAAGTTTTTAAGTTGAAAATTTTCGAGTGTGAACGAGTTCACATAAATCACTATTTGCCGACCTAGTTTAATTAACCAAGTATTTGCGTGGCTTGTTGTCACAATTTCCTTCGATATATATATATATGGGAAATTTTCATTTTAATACATATAATAATTTCATGTGGGTATCTCAATTTTTTAGAAAATTTTCTTTTAGTACTTCGAGACAATTTTTTAAGGTACAAAAAGATAAAATTATTCTTGAGTGTGAACGAGTTCACATAAATCACTATTTGCCGACCTAGTTTAATTAACCAAGTATTTGCGTGGCTTGTTGTCACAATTTCCTTCGATATATATATATATATGGGAAATTTTCATTTTAATACATATAATAATTTCATGTGGGTATCTCAATTTTTTAGAAAATTTTCTTTTAGTACTTCGAGACAATTTTTTAAGGTACAAAAAGATAAAATTATTCTTATTATAAATAAAGTTTTCTAAAAAATCTTATATCTGCAACAAAACACATAAACTTCATTCTGTCTCAAATATAAAACAAAAATCTTGGTTGCAAGTTTAATATTCTTAAAAAGATTTTTAAATATTTAATAATAAGGATAATTTTGTCTTTTCGTGTTCTAAAAAATTGTCATGAGGTACTAAAAGAGATTTTATAAAAAGTCAAAGTACTGAATGAAATTATTAAAAACAGAAAATAAACTCATATTTTGATATAACACAGCATACTATAAATACATATATTAACAAATAAAGCCACGTGTTGGCCTGAATATGGTGCAAAAGTCTTGTCTTTTCTCATTGGGCATGGATTTACTTCAAAACAAGCTTAATTATTATTCGTGTTGTATTAAACAAAATAAAAAGTGAATCTAGTCATCTTTCCACGTAAACTCTACTTTATTGTATGATTGAAATTTGCAAAAACCAATGTGCAAGTGGTGTTCTTTTTCCCCTCAAAATGAACAGTTTTATTTGTTGCTTATGACGATTACCGAATACATTGATTTCCGATCCAATGTATATTAGGCAAAGCATTAAATTCGATACTCCCTTAAAAAAAAGTATTGTACAGATTGCTAATGTAAAAATTATAAGGGCACAATATCACGTACAAGTAATAAAATAGTGAATAAAATATCATTTTTATGAGAATTGCGTTAATTTTAATTAAGTACTGAAATTGATTAACCCTAAAATTATTTGAATAACCTAAAACAAAATAGAAAAATAGTAAGAGCAAAATACAAATAAAAACTCAAATAAATAAAACTAAAATAAATAAAAGAGTCAAATAAATTAAAGACTAGGGCAACTGATTTTACCAAATCTAATCTTTTTTAATTTATTATTCTTACTAACATCGCATGTTATTCAAGTGTTAGAACGAGTAACCTTAAATTATTTAATAGTCCTTCTGGGGATGCTATCAAATACATTCCTAGCATGTAAACCCATTATATCTCGATATGAATTCCACCACCCTAGAAATTTATTACGCTTTATGGTTCTCTTAATTGTTCACGCAAGTCATGTTGATATCGCTAGATGTCGCATGCACCTTACGATTTCTCTCACAAGAAGCTATTCCTAAAAATCTCCTTATGGATTTTCAATCTAGGTCTCCAAAACAATTCAAATATTGGCCAGATAATTGAAGCATTAAGCATAGAGAAAGAAATAACAACCATGAATAATAAACTCTTAGTGAATTAATTCATTGAAAACAAAAATAAATGAATTAAATTAAAATAGAATTGGTAATCTCATAGCCCTAGCAAAAGAAAATTAGAACATAATTGAAAAGGAAAACATAATGACAATAATAATTAACATAAGAAAAGAATAAAAGAATAAAACTGTTTGGCGAATTTGAAGTTGAACTCCGTTCTTGAACGAATCCTCCTCTGCTTCGTAGAGTCGTCTTCTCTTCTTCTTTTCTTAGCCAAAGATCCTAGAAAATAACCCTAAAACTCCTATTTATAGCGTTTGGAATCAGAGTGGCATTTTTGTAAATTTTTGGAACTCAAATGAACTCTAGTTGGAAAATTTTTAAAGTGGCGCCGCGGCCCTGGGGTAGATGAACGCAAAAAATCAGCAAATGATTCGAAGTAGCGCCACGGCTCTACTTTTGGGCGCCGCAGCCCTAAATGGAAAACCCATGTAATTACGTAATTTAGCGCCATGGCTCCATTGTACAAATCCTAGGCTCTCTTCTCTCGGGTTTTTGTATTACAAATGAACCATTTCAAGGCCTAGGCACCATCTTTCAATGCCGAGGCTCTCCAATCTCAATTTAGCTCCAAAGATTACTCCAACACTCAACTACGAACTCTAAATGATGCTAATCTACAAAATCAACTAAAAATACATAAATTAACTACTAAAACCACTCTAAAACTAACAAAACACTCAATTAGAAGTATTAAAAGATAAACACAAATCTAATATATCAATTGCATTATAAAATTTAGATGATGTATAACTAGCCTTAAAATCATTTAAATTCTCAGAACAACTCCAACTATACCAGCCATTTTATGTTTTTAATCAAAGTAGCAAATGATTTAGCTTTTTTTAGCTTTTCTCCACTCCAACCAAGTTAATTGGTTAGCTATTTTGACTAAAGAATTTTCTACTAGCTAAATATAGCTAGTAAGAAGTGGCTAGTTATTTGTTTATTTGTTTATTTTATTCTTTGTTTTGATATAAAAAAAAAGTTTTAAAAAAGTTATTTATATTTTAAACTCAAAAAATTATTTAAATAATCTATATTTAACTAAAATAAAGAGTATAGTTAGAGTGACTCACTAAAATATTACTAGCTAAAATAGCTTTCTAGTCACTTTTACTATAATTTAGTTAAAATTTAAAGAGTTATCTTAGAGATACTTTTACACATGATACTATTATATATATGACTGTATGACCATAATAGAAAGTCAGTAACACTCATTTTCATTTATAGTTATAGCACTGTATATTACTAATACACTAATAATCATTATTATTATTATTATTATCGTCCGTAGCTAGTAAATTCCATTGTATTTTTTTTTTTTTTATATAAAAAAACCACTCCAAGTATATTTAGGGCGGGTAGTCTTCTTGTCAACCCACCTCACTAAGAAAAACAGTTCTCGCTGGCCTTGTAAAGCCGTTTAAGTTGACGGAAATGGTTTTTTGAAGTCACGAATTTGGAGTACTCGTAGGATACATTCATTTACCAGTTAATTTTCATGCACTTTTACTTTATAAAATTTCATATTAGTAAATTACCTATTAATAAAATTACATTTTAAGACAAAGTATTTAAAAAAAAAAAAAACTCATTACACACCCCATCTTTAAAAAAAAAAGGTTGTTGGAATCTATTGCCACGCCTTAGTTTACTCTTCTCTCTTTATAAAAAAATATTGATCACGCACTCCATCATTAAAAAAAAAAAATTATTTCATCTTAAAAATTATAGGTCCTATTTTTTTTTTTTACAGTTTTCTTTTTAAGATTTTGTTGTTGTTTCTTATAACCTTTTTTAAGAGCACCTCTATTTATCCTATGGTGTTTGTGTGTTCGTTAGGATAGGTATGATCTAACTTAATGAGAACTATTATTTTATGGGTGACGAGGTTTTATTCCGATAAAAATAAATATCATTTTTCTTTTTTTTAATATAAGTTTCTATAAAAAATTATTTGTCATTTCTTATATCTATACTGTCTTGAAAAAAGTATGTAAACCCGGTGTATACAAAATGACTTATACAAACCCCTTAAAAAGCATATAAACCCGGTGTAAATTTAGGAGAAAACAAACATTGAAAAAAGAAAACTATTAGTATTACATTGAATTTTGTCAAAGAAAAATCATACAATTTAGTTGTGGAGACTTTTTTTAAAAAAAAATTTAATACGAGTGTAACAAGCATAATGTAGTGGTTTAAGGATAAGTGTGAGAAAAGTAAAATGTAAGGTGATTTATTTAGACGGATTTTTTTTAAAATTTTAAAAAAAGTGTAACAAATAAAGTAAAAATAAGTTAAGAATGTGTGTAAAAAGTAGAATAAAAAATTAAAAAGTGTCAATAGACACACTATTTTTTTTTTTTTTCATCACATCGTTTAAAAATTACAACAGAATTGAATGGAGCGATCAATTGGATAATAAAGTGGGTTTTTTTTTTAAAAAAAAAAAAAAGAAATGCTATACTTCAATTTAACTCTTGTAAATGCGCCACGTAACGTAATTTTCAAGATCCTAGTAATAGGGCCCCAAAAAAATAGAGGGGCATTTAAGCAAAATGAAGAAAAGACAAGGGGTATAACGGGGAAGTGGGAAATGTGCATACACTACGGAAGGGCGATCGTGGGGGGAGCTTTATAAGACTGGTGGTACTGGTACACAGTTGAGACGAAGCGTGGGATCGCTTTTCTTTAACGGGACTCCATAGAGAGAGAGAGAGAGAGAGAGATAGATAAGTATAGAGAGAGAGAGAGTGGGACCCAGTGCAGAAAGCGTGGGGGTAGGGACGTGATCATAGAGAGAGAAAGGAGGGAGAGAGAGAAAGTCAGGGGGGGAGGGGGGACAAATGGGAAGTAAGGTTGGGGAATTACTAAGAATTACTGATACTGCTCATAACGTACCTACACACTGACTTCGCCCCTGTGTCACACTCGGTCTCAGAGAGAGAGAGAGAGACAGAGACAGAGACAGAGACAGAGGTTTTTATGTGTGTTGTTTGGTGACCTGACCAATATTGGTCTCATTTCCTTATTCATTGTCTCTTTCCATTTATAATGTCAATATTTTTGTTTATAAGTATTTAGAGGAACTTCCTTTATGTATTTAGAAAAAATTAAACTATCACTAGTTTTTTTTTTTCAATCGTTAAATTTGTATAAAAAATTATCTGTTATGTATAATTTTTTAATTCAATTCAATTTTTACCTGATTTAATAGTTAGAAACTGACACTATTAATAGGACCGACCTACCAGTGAAACTTAGAACTCTCAAATATTTAATGTCAATATTTTACACTATACTAATAAAAATTTTGGTACTAAACTTTTCATCCTTTATTCTTCCTTAATGGAGATGGGATGAGATCTTTGCTCCTTTTTCTTTATTTTGTTTCTCACTTGATCAACCTATCTCACATACGATATTTCAGTTTTCAAAACGAGGAAAATGATCTAGTGGGAATTCTATATGTGGAGAATGAACAATTTTATTAAGTTGTCGCCTCAAATTTTGTCAAAATTTATGTACAATTTTATTATTTTGTTAGATGGTTCTTGCTTTTTTACTATAAAAGTTATGGCGTTTAAATTTTTTTTTTAGGTTATTAGTGGAAAGAAAAACAACTTAGATTTTAAAATGCAAGTTTTCACGTCAAAAACAAACAAACAAACAAACAAAGATTTTTTTATTTTATTTTATTTAGCGTGGTGTGTTTTTGAGGTATTAATTATTTTAAGATATGTATAAATATTAAGATATTAAAATAGCTCGTGAGATACATGGTCATGGTTGGTTGCTAAATATATCTTAATATGTCGTTAATCGACTCAACTGATTGGATTCTAGATGGTTCCAAATTTCAAAATCATTCAACAAAATTGATTGTGTAATCACTGAAGTTATTCAGCAAAAACCAAATAAATAAATAAAGTATTCACTGAGTCCAAAATTTTTTCTAACAAATAGATTCTTAACTTTTTTTCCTTTTTTTTTCACGCGATCACGTCATGCACGAATGAATCGATCATGTATATGGCAATGACAAACCATGATGGGCGTTCATGTTTTTAATTTAATTCAATTTTTATCTGATTTAATAGTTAAAAACTGACACTATTAATAGGACCGACCTACCAGTGAAACTTAGAACTCTCAAATATTTAATGTCAATATTTTACACTATACTAATAAAAATTTTGGTACTAAACTTTTCATCCTTTATTCTTCCTTAATGGAGATGGGATGAGATCTTTGCTCCTTTTTCTTTATTTTGTTTCTCACTTGATCAACCTATCTCACATACGATATTTCAGTTTTCAAAACGAGGAAAATGATCTAGTGGGAATTCTATATGTGGAGAATGAACAATTTTATTAAGTTGTCGCCTCAAATTTTGTCAAAATTTATGTACAATTTTATTATTTTGTTAGATGGTTCTTGCTTTTTTACTATAAAAGTTATGGCGTTTAAATTTTTTTTTTAGGTTATTAGTGGAAAGAAAAACAACTTAGATTTTAAAATGCAAGTTTTCACGTCAAAAACAAACAAACAAACAAACAAAGATTTTTTTATTTTATTTTATTTAGCGTGGTGTGTTTTTGAGGTATTAATTATTTTAAGATATGTATAAATATTAAGATATTAAAATAGCTCGTGAGATACATGGTCATGGTTGGTTGCTAAATATATCTTAATATGTCGTTAATCGACTCAACTGATTGGATTCTAGATGGTTCCAAATTTCAAAATCATTCAACAAAATTGATTGTGCAATCACTGAAGTTATTCAGCAAAAACCAAATAAATAAATAAAGTATTCACTGAGTCCAAAATTTTTTCTAACAAATAGATTCATAACTTTTTTCCTTTTTTTTTCACGCGATCACGTCATGCACGAATGAATCGATCATGTATATGGCAATGACAAACCATGATGGGCGTTCATGTAAGTTTGTATCTTTATCCCCTTTTGTTTATCCTTTCTTTTTCACATTGAAGCCTTGAGGTAAGGTAAATAAAAAATGGGTCCTTGAAAAAGAAAAATCATCGATGGTTTTTTTTCTTTTGCTGATCGGCTGATCCTCCAATGGTTGATTTTTTTTTTTTTCTTTATTCTTTTTAACATAAAATCTTATACGATTCTTTGCACAGCGATGTAGAAAAATATTTTGACTTTCACTTTCCCAACAAAAAATCAGTCCAAAAACAATAAATAATAATAACAATATACAGAAATATAAAAATAACAAGAAACATCTATTCTTAAATAGTTATAAATGTGTTCTGCCACGCACACTATCTGAATACAGTATGGTAGCTGGAAGAGTTCAGAATGACTTGGGTTTCTTGGTTCTCATCCTTCAATTCCTTCTTTCTTGTTGAAATACAGTGCATTTTTCCGTATATAGCATCGAAACTTCAAAATATTGCGGACCGTTTGTTTCATACATTTAAAATTATAACTTTAATTCTGTTATAGTATTTTTTTTATAAAAAATTTAAAATTTAAATATTAAAATTAAGAATCACTGATTTAAACGTATAAAATAAACGGACCTACAAAACTCTAAACTGTGCTTCTTGTCCATGTTTAGTCATTCAGTCACAAACATTATTGTTGATAACTCAAGGAAATCAACTATGTGAATTATTTGTTAACAAATAGTATTTTAAACAAAATGGCATGTTAATTAAGATAAATTTGAGTAAATTTAACCTTCACATAATTGTTAGCCAACAAGCTCTTATAGAGATAACATAACTTTTTTTTTCTCAATTTTTAAATTGATTTTGTCTGTATTATTTAAAATATCATCATCAACAAAGCACGCAAGTGTCATATGGTTGATTTCGTTGAGTTTTTACATATGTATAACAGATCTTAAATATTAGTCATTAAATGATTTTTACTTGTTTAGCAAATTGTTATCTAAATTTTTAATTTTGACAATTAACGCTCTGCACTTGTAAAATTGTTGTAATGTGTCCCGTTTTACTAAATTTGCTCAAATTTTTTATTAGATTTAATGGGTTAAAAGTTGAGAAATTAAAATATTTGTGTTACATTTGAATTAGGAAGTTATAATTTTCATCAAACGTGTTTTTTCGACACTAATTTAATACAATTATTATCAAAATGAAACATATTGCAACAATTTTATAAATTAAGGAACAACTTGTCAAAATTAAAAGTTAAAAAGTAAATTGCTAAATCTAAATAAATTCAGGAGGCAAGTGGGTAATATTCCCGTCATTGAATGATAAAAAATCGATCTGATCAACTAAAAGTTTCGAGCTTTCATATAACAAGAATATAAACAAGTTGAACAAGTTTCAACAAATCATTTTTTGGTTTCTTCATATCTATGCCCATCGCATTTTAAGGTTATTTTTGTCTCTCAAATTTTAAAACTCTCATTTTCTCTTCTAAATTTTGAATGACTAATGCTATGAACAACAATTCTAATCTACATTTTTAAGTACTAACTGATGTGACATATGAATTGTCATCTTTTTATTAGTAGATGCAATATCTTATCATTAATTAACATGTCAATGTTTTAAACACCCACAAATATAAAAATGACAACTCACATATCCCATCAATTGGTATATAAAAATTGAAATTTTAATTGGTGTCTCAAGCATTATTCATTTTGAATTAGTTTCATTTTGCATTTCTACTAAAGATAGTCAAGAAAATGGGCAGTATAATATGTGGTCTATTTGTTAGGGTCTTTATTAAAAGAAACATAAAAAACTTATGTGACTGTACTTAATCCCTTCCTTTTTTGACCGTTTCTTATAGAATTTTAATAAAGAAGGACTACTAAAATTTAAAGAGCGAGAGTAAAATGAGAATTTTTAAATTTAAAAATAAATTATGAATGACTCTAAAAATTTGGGAGTAAAAGGGAGATTTATTTTTAGCCCTATTTATTTTACCGATTCGAGTTTTACTATAGTAAAAGGCTCTCAGAAACAGTCACATCTAATTTTTTTTATTACAGTAAAAAACTCTCGCATAAAGTTACATCTTAACTCGAATTAAAAACTCGAATCAGCAAACTAAACGAGCTCTTTATTTTGGGTATCATTTCATCCTTTCTTAGGCCTCGTTCATTTCACTGATTTGAGTTTAGAATTCGAGTTTTGTTATAGTAAAAAGCTCTCAGAAATAATCACATTTAATTTTTTTATTACAGTAAAATTTTTTTACATAAAATTATATTTCAACTCATATTAAAAATTAAAAATTTGAATTAAGGATACTTACTTTTTACCATTGTAGATATCCCCTTCTCTCTTTTCCCGTTATTTTCTCCTTTTCAGTTGACTTTACTTTTTTGGGGGTACTGGTTAGAAGAAGTAAATCAAATCACGTGCATGGATTTGACGCATGGAATACCAATCGACTTTAATGCTTCATTAGGCTTTGCCATGAATATTCTATGCCATATCATTGATCATCTCATCTGCACGCCTTTTCCCACTTTGTTCCGGTCTCGAAACAAATATTCAACTGAAAAAGTTTCGATATCGAAACATGAAACACCACAGTTGGAAAGATTGAAAAACTTCTCCAAGAAAGACTATTCACACTTTAACATTACCTTTCTCTGTTGCATGATATCAATATAGTATAAAATATAATGCTTTGTATGGTTTCGTTGTATGTTACTTGCAAAGGACCATCCTAGAATAGATAAGTATAATATGATATTTATTTTGTATAACAAAAAATATATGATACATATTTGGAGTAATAAAAATTAATATTATTTGTTATATTTTCTCACGTAATTATAGTATACAGAATAAAGGACATAATTATCTTATTTATTTTTATATGTCACGGTGTGAGATTTTTATTATATTGGCCTATCTTCATTAGTAGAAATTTTAGATTTAATGACTGTTAATAACTGTCGTTAAAAGATTTAAACGACGATTAGGAAAATTATCGTTTAATCGAGAGTCGTGCAACAATTTAACGACGGTTTATATACAAAACTATCGTCTAAGATCTTTTCAAAATGATAATTTTGATGGTTCGGTTTCACATTTATCGACGGTTTCTTATATAACGACGATTTTAGTTAAAACCCGTCGTTATATATGCCTTATACACCAAAAAAATTGGTGTTGTTTTATTGCTTTTCTCACAAGTTGGCTTATTAATCCCGTGATTTATCAGCATTTTGGCCACACAATTAACACAAGTCACAAGTCACAGAACATAAACAAATTAGCATTACATATATTCAAATCAAAATGTCTACATAAATTAAATTATATGTCCCTTTACAAAATGTGCCCATTCATTTATCATTTCTACTACATGCTCATTAGTATATGCCTCTATGTTTTTTAAATCATTAACACTGACTCTCATTATATGGCGCATATACCATAAGACGAAGAACTCGCATTCTTTGTTCCCTTCTTGTGTCAAAATTTTCTGATAATGATTAGTAAAGGAAATAATATAAATTAGTAGTTCGAAAGTTATAAAGAATGCTAAACTTACAGGGCAATCATTCTTCTGAAGTCTACGCGTACTTCTGCCGCGAGAGAATCCAACAACACGGCCGTATCTTGTGTGGAAGATATCATGACCAACATCCAATGTCCTCGCCCATTGTATGGCATGAAGAAAGTGCGCCGGGCATCCGATTGTAACAAAAATGTACAAATGACGTTTGCCTGCTGCTTTATATCCAACTCCGCTTGGCCTGAAACGTAGGACATGAGCATCGGGAACATGAAACCCCAACGTCCTAGGACATTCTCTTGAAAGCACACATGCCACAAGTAACTACATGAAAAATGAAGAAATTAGTTATACATTTAATAATAAATAATAATATATTGTGAAAAAACAATAAGAATAGTTATTACTACATGTAAGCCATGATACACACAAGACTAAAGGGTTGTTTGGTTGGGGGATTCGTTCCCTTATTCGAATCATGATTCGTGGTTCGCTACAGTATTTTCTCTCACAAAAAATACACGTAAATCAAAAATAGTTCTAATCACATGATTCTAATTCATAAACCAAACGTCTCCTAAGTTCTTGATAGGTGGTCATCCATTCGATATCATTAGCTATGATAAAGATCTGCATATTATGCACCCGAGTCATATTAAATGGAAGGAGAAATTGAATTATTCCACCAATGCCCATTGATTGTTGCAAATGAATCATTAAGGGGGCGTATGAATCATTAAGGGGGTGTTTGGTAGAGGGATTCGTTCCCTGATTCGAATCATGATTCGTGATTCGCTACAGTATTTTCTCTCATAAAAAATACATGTAAATCAAAAATAGTTCGAATCACATGGTTTGAATCCTCCAACCAAACGAACCCTAAGTCTTGTATTTCTGTGGGCAACCCTTGCAACTGCTCCGACAACGGTTGTGTTACTTCCCTGTCCTCAACGGGTCACTGCAACAAATATCAATATCAATAGCTGACTAAAAACGCTATTAATCACTAGTAATAGCATTTTTGGGAGCACTAGGACATCAAGTGCTATTAAAAGTCCTAAAAAAATATAGCGTTTTAGGAAAGTTATGTAAAACGCTATAGAATTGAGGTATTATAACGTTTAAGACAAGATATTTTCAACCTCTTGCAACTATTTAGCATAGCTATAATATAGATTAATAACTTTTTTTTCTTGTTATGTTCATATTCTTATAGCTTTTTAAAATTATTATTGATATCCTTTTAAATTCATTCAAATAAATAGTAATTCTGAGCAACATCTTACATCCAAATAGGAACATTCATAAAAACATTCAATGTAATAATTGTTATCAGTATCTACAAAATTGGCAATAAGATTTTTACAACACAAGTCACACCATTTGTTCACAACTTTAACATTAAAAACAAGTAAAGAATACAGAGAAATAGCTAGAGATATCAAAGTATCCAAAACATCTAGCCAAATGAAATGGTTAAGTAAATAATCCATCTTGACAAAATACTCCAACAAAAAGGTCATCTCCTCTAGCAAAGCAATTATTGACCTGTCAGAAAATTAGTCCAATTAATTAATTAAAACATATAAAATTGATTAACTAATAAAGCACCAAAAAAAAAAAAAAAAAAAAAAAAAAAAAAAAAAAAAAAAAAATAGCCATACAACTAATGAAGAATACTTTGTATAAGTAAAAGGAACTAGAAAGTGTGGATATTATTTGAAGTGTAGCAAAGGACAATACGATTGTAAATCATATTAACAAACAACCTTCAAAAGGAGCCTTGAATAACATCAGATAATTTATACAATAAACTATGAAATCCATTGGCACAACAACATAGAGTCGGACACACTCCAAATCTCCAAATAGTATTGCACGCGATGGCATGAATTTGAAGTCAAAGAGATAACCAAGAATATGACTTACATCTTCATCAAGCAAGAATGCAAATGCTCCTGCTTGCTTACCGCATTTTACCTGCAAAAGGTTGTGACGTTTTCTGCATATACAGCACGAGTAAGAAATCATTGATGTCGGATTGACAACGGGATATCATCTTCAAGCTCCTGAATGGTGATTATTTCTATCTATATCCAAACAAACACCACTACAATCTAACATAAAACCTTAATTTTATCAGACGCATGAATCACAAGAAACTAAGGTAAACACAGCATGTGGATAACATGTTAATGGATGCATTTTGGTTGGAAGATGGCAGAAATTCACCATAAACACATGGAAACTTACACATCATCAGGAGGTGCAGAGTCAATCTGTAAGTTCATTACAAGTTCTGACGGTACAAAAATCTCTTCCAAAGGACTACTTGGTGCCTCATTTTTCGAGTCACTTGATTGGGAATCAGAAAACAACTCCTACAATATGATATACAACGGGTGATTAATTCTAATGTGCAATTATTTTGCGAGTGGCAAAGCCCACTCAAACTATCTTAGCAAGGAAGAGACACAAGGAGAACCTGAGTCTCATCAATAGGAGCTCGAAATGATTGATTGGATTCCTCACCCACAACCTGTATCCAAATGGAAGTGTCATGCAACACCTCCAAAAAGCTTGTTGTCTTAAAACTTAAAAATTCAAATTGACATGTCATGAGAATAAAAGCAACACTTTCCTAAAACTGCAAGGTTGGCACGGCATGAGCTCTTAAAACTTCGTTCTTTCTTTTGGTTGAAAGTATGAGCTCTCAGTGTATTTTAGCAGATAACACACTTAATACGTATATCTTTTTCATCACCATACCAAAGAATATCTCATTTTTCTATAAAACATTGGTAAACAAATAATGTAACAAGACTTGTGAAATCCAAAAGACTCTTATGTTCTATGACTAAATCAAAAAAGACCATAATAATCCAAATCCTTAAGAGGGTCAAAAAGAACATACCTTGGTGTCTTTGAGGATATCACCAAGGTGGGTATTCTTCTACAAATCTATCAACAACAAAAAATTGTCAAAAACAAAGCTATCAATTACAAATCAATCAAAAACAAAAATTTTAAGACCTAGAGATTGTGGGTTTCCTTCTACAACTAAGCAATTTCAAAGCACAACAAAAATCTGCCATTTCTCATCAACAAAAATCAATCTTTTCTCATCATAATTTCCCAACCGTCAGCCCAAATCTCCTCCAACTACAAAAGTTGTCTCTCTTTAATGAGGTCAGTCCCAGATTCACTATCAAAGTTCAAATTTTCATATCCAAAACAAGCATTCTATTGATAACCAGTGTATGAAGAATAATATTGATAATATTATCAAGATAAACATGGTTCTTCACTTAAGACAGAAAAAAAAAAAACCCAAAGAAACAAAACATACCTTGCTTTGATTGAGGATTGTAGCAAATGTACACAAATCTGTCAAAAACGACAAAAGCAAGAAAAAGATTAGAAGCGAACAACGTTTTATGACCAAGAGATTAAGGGTTTCCTTCTATAACTAATCTGAATGAAGAAAAACTTGTTTAATGTGAATGAAGACAATACCTTCTGAATTTCTGAGTCGATAGAATGAGGCAATGATCTAAGCATGGCCAAGTACCATCTCCATGCGTCCAACGCTTCTGGAGAAGCTTCAGAAGAACCCACTAAAGTAGGTTGGAAAGGTAAAAATAAATCAGCAGGACAAAAAAATGATTTCCCCTATGACAATACGACCAACTGGATATCAACTGCCATCTCCATTTTATAGTACTTGATGTCATACTCCAGCTGATAGAAACATTACAAGCTCGTATCAGTGGCAGTTAAAGGTATGTAACATTTTTTTTCTCACTGAAACCCGAGTTGAAGTAAGCAAAAATCACATGAAGCAAATTCAAGCGAATCTCTATGTTAAAACATGGGCGAACTCTGAAGAAAGTCATGAACTGCAAGTTTCCTATGAATGAGACAGTGGAGGTGTGGTACCTGTAAACAAGAAAATAAAACATAAGTTATACAGAAATGCAAGAGATGCAGTGATAGGATCCCGCCTAGACCTCCTATCAACTTTACTTATTCTAGAAGGGGTAAAAAGGGCATAGCTGGGATGGAAGTCAAGGCAGGGGAGGGCAGTGCTGAGGTGGCAAATTCTGTTAGGGGATTCTGTTAGAGAAGCTGGCTTGGGGAAGAATATAAGAGGAGGAAACAAGGAAGGAGGGGATATCAAGAAAATCTGTGGAGACTATTGGGTCAGAATTGGGAGGTGGCGGGTCCTCAAAATCCCTCGTTCTTTGCCTTTGTTTTCTTTCTTTTTGTTCCTCCGGTGTAGAAGGAGAGCTCTTGCTGTAATGCTCGATTGAGTCGTTCCCATCAATAATAGGATCCAGACCCTTTTTTTGGTTATTCACGTTGTTACCCTTTTGTTTTAAGTTCTTGTTTGGTTAAGTGATTTTCAGGTTCTTATCAGCTTGGTATCAGAGCGGGCCGATCCATGGCGAACCGTCCGATGGAACCTCGGCCTGAGAATCGCGAGGACGCCGTGGAGAGACGCGTGGAGCACCTCAACGAGGCGGTGCATGCGTCTTCTGGGTGCGATGGTCGATCCGGTACCAAGGTTGCAGGAGGATATGACGATCCTCACGAATCGGGTGGGCTGAGTTCAGGACGCGGTCCAACGCATGGAGGCGCTCCTAGGACAGCACTTCGGGGGGGAGTGTGGCCCTGATCCTCATGGAGCCGCAAGAGAGAGAGAGAGCGTGGCCGTGAGTTTCGGCCAGAGTCGCCAATGAGACGGAGGAGAGGGGAACACCGGGGAAAGAAGCTCGAGCTCCCGATTTTTCATGGTTGAGGACCCCTACGGATGGTTATTCAGGGCTGAGAGGTATTTCGCGATCAATGATGTCGAGGAGGAGGAGAAAGTGATGGCGGCGTCCGTTGCTTAGAAGGGCGGGCTTTAGGGTGGTTCCAGTGGGCGGAGACTCAAGAGCCGTTTGTCGATTGGAAGGACTTTAGGGCCGCCCTGCTACATCGTTTCAGCCGAGCCCGAGAAGGAGATCCCACCGAGAGGCTGATGTCGTTGAGACAAGGGGGGCTGGTTGCAGAGTATCGGGACTCCTTCGAGACACTGGCAGCAGCTTTGAGAGGTGTGCCGGAGTCAATTTTCCGAGGAGCCTTCCTGAATGGGCTGAGGGAAGATATACGGGCCGAGGTGAAATTGCACAGGCCCATAAATTTACAAGAGGTAACGGACTTAGCCCAGCAGATAGAAGATAAGAATGAGGCCCAAGATAAGTTCAGAAAGCTGAAAATGGGCCTGGGGTGGAAACAGGAGGGAATGGGCCGAGGGTATTCTTTTACCGACCAGGCTAAGATTAATGGCCCCTATTCTGATAGCTCCCTTCAGTCCAGTGTGTCGAGGGATTCTAGAACATTTCCCCGAGCAAAATCTGACTCGGCGCTCGCTCAAGCGTCGGCGGTCACCCGCGATTCTGGGTTCCGACGTCTCTCTGACGACAAGATCTAGGCACGGAGGGCCAAGGGGCTCTATTTTTGGTGCGATGAGAAGTTTGGGCCGGGCCATCGATGTAAGAACCGACAACTGCAAGTCCTCATGGTGGCAGGGAACAAGTCGGAGACGGAGGACGCGAAGGATGAAGAGGCAGAGCAACCGGTGGGGGTTACCAGATGAGGCGGCGGTTTTGTCCCTTAATTCCCTGCTAGGCTTCACCTCCTCCAATACCATGAATGAAGGTCCTTGGGCAACTGGGTTCCCGAGAGGTGGTAGTCCTCATTGACAGTGGGGCATCGCATAGTTTTCTATCCAAGAAGGTGGTGGACGAGTTGGCCCTGCCATGCGCTGAGACAAGGAGTTATGGGGTGCAGGTGGGAAATGGAATGAATTTTAGGCAGCAGGGGATATGTAAGGGGGTACACTTGTGGGTGCATGGTTTCTGTATTGTGGAAGATTTTTTTCCCTTCGAGCTAGGAAGCGCCGACGTGGTTTTGAGTGTAACGTGGCTCGGCGTTTAGGTGAGGTTCGTGCTGATGGTCCAAGTATACCTTGAAGTTCCTCGATAAGGCTAGCTGGGTATGTTGGAAGGGGGACCCGTCCCTGAGTTGCACCCCGGTGAGTTTCCGGGCCTTATCTCGGCAGTTTACACCGACACATTTGGGCATACTTCTCGAGTTAAGTGCAGTCACAACAGAAGAGGTGGCTGTCCCGGAGCTGCTGCTAGGGGTGGCAATTCGTGTCACGTGTCGTGTTTTGATCGTTTTTTTTAAATTTACAGTCAACCCGAACACGACCTGTGACACGAAATTTTTTAAAAACCGCAACACGAACACGACACGGCCACTTTACAAGTTGACACGACACGACCCGAAAATGACCCGTGACACGAAATTGACCCGTGAATTCAAAATTGACACGAAAATATTATATTTTTATATACTTTTTTACATATTAGAAATAACTTAAAATTCATAATACACTAAATTACAATAATATCCATTGAAATTAAGCAAATAATAGTACAAGATTTTGAGTATAACTATCATGATATCACAAGTTCATAATAAAATTAAAAATATGAAATGAAAAATATATATATTTTTTAGTTTTTTACGAGTTTCGTGTCGTGTTCGGGTTAGGAGGGTCCAACCCGAAATTGACTCGTGTTTTTCGTGTCAATTTCAGGTCGACCCAATTCTGACCCGAACCTCTTTTTTCTCAACCCTAACCCGCAAAATTTGTGTCATTTTCGAGTCGTGTCGTCGTGTCGTGACCCATATTGCCGGCCCTAGCTGCTGCCCCCACCCGAGTTGGCTGACGTTTTGACTCTTTATGAGGAGGTTTTCTCCTCACCGACCAGTCTGCCACCCCATCGAGCGGCGGACCACCACATTGTGTTGAGGGAAGGGGCCATACCACCGAGCATCCACCCCTACTGTTATCCCCATGTCCAGAAAGGGGAAATCGAACGCTTGGTCTCAGAAATGCTCTCCTCCGACATAATCCGGCCGAGCAGCAATCCATATTCTAGTCTTGTTTTGTTGGTTAAGAAGCATGACGAAAGCTGGAGGTTTTGTGTTGACTACCGCGCCCTAAACCAGCTCACAGTGCCCGACAAATTCCCCATCCCGATCATTGACGAGCTTTTTGATGAATTACATGGGGCGGCAGTATTTACAAAGCTCGACTTGAAAGCAAGATACCACCAAATTCGGGTTCACGACGGCGATGTGGAGAAAACAACCTTCCGTACACACAATGGGCATTACGAGTTCCTCGTCATGCCTTTCGGGTTGACAAACGCTCCGGCCACATTTCAATCTTTGATGAACACGGTGTTCCGCCCATACTTGCGTAAATTCGTCCTCGTTTTCTTTGATGACATATTAGTTCATAGTCGATCTTGGGAGGAACACAGGGCTCACCTTACGGCCGTTTTGGATATTCTGCAGAAGGAGCAACTCGTCGCCAATTGGAAAAAGTCTTCGGCCAGCCACAGTTGGAGTACCTCCGGCATGTCATTTCCAAGGATGGTGTCTCGGCCGACCCGACCAAGATACGGAAGCCTAAGAACGTCCGCGCAGTTAGAGGATTTCTTGGCTTAACCGGCTACTATCGCAGGTTTGTACAGGGGTACAGGTCCCTTGCGCGGCCACTTACGGACCTCTTGAAGAAGGGAGCTTTCACGTGGACCGACGCAGCCTCTCACGCCTTCGAGAAATTGAAAGTGGCCATGACCACTCTGCCGGTCTTGGCCAAGCCGGACTTTTCCAACACGTTCGTGGTCGAGACGGACGCATCAGGGACCAGTCTTGGAGCTGTCCTGTTACAGGAAGGCCGCCCAATAGCGTATTTCAGCAAGGTGTTGTCACCTACTTCGCAATTGAAGTCCGTATATGAACGGGAACTCATGGCCATTGTCCTAGCAGTCCAAAAGTGGCGCGACTATCTTCTTGGCCGCCACTTTGTGGTCCGCACGGACCAACAAAGTCTGCGCTTTCTACTGGATCAGTGTCTCCTTCCTCCAGAGCACCTCCGCTGGATTTCAAAATTGATGGGATACGATTTTGAAGTCTAATATAAACCCGGCGCTTCCAATCGGGTTGCGAATGCCCTATCCCGCCGTGACGAGGCCCCTACGCCGGAACTGATGGCTTTCTTCATGCCGGGACTTGTTGACTTGGAGAAGGTCCGGCTTGAACAGCTCGAGGACGTTACTTGTGCTCGCTTGGTTGCGCAATTACAGCTACACAAGGAAGTTCCCCTCGGGTACAACCTACAGAATGGTCTACTCTACTTCCAGGGCAGGCTCGTTTTGCCACGCCAATCCACTTGGATTCCGCTGCTGTTGCAGGAATTCCACGACTCGGTCATTGGGGGCCACTCGGGATTCTTCCGCACCTATAAGCGCGTGGCTGCGAACGTTTTCTGGCCAGGTATGAAAAATACGATCCAGGATTATGTGGCTCACTGCGAGACATGCCAAAAGTCCAAATATGAAGCCCTCTCCCCGGCAGGATTGCTGCAGCCCCTGCCTATCCCGGATAAGGTTTAGGACGACATCTCCATGGATTTCATTTCAGGCTTGCTGAGGGTTAGAAGTGTGGACACAATTTTGGTAGTGGTGGATCGCCTCTCAAAGTATGCTCATTTTTGCCCAATTGTTCACCCCATTACGGCCAAGCATGTTGCGGAGCTCTTCATTCGGGAAATAGTGCGCTTACACGGCATACCTCGCTCCATAGTAAGTGATCGTGACCCTGTCTTTATGAGTTTATTTTGGCAGGAACTCTTCAAACAACAGAGTACTCGGCTGCACCACAGTTCCTCGTATTACCCATAAACCGACGGCCAAACTGAGGTCGTTAACTAGGGCCTGGAGACTTACTTGTGCTGTTTTGCTTCTGATAAACCGAATGAGTGGGTGCAGTTCTTACCTTGGGCAGAATTCTGGTTTAACACAAACTTATAACGCGTCGACTGCGCAAACGCCATTCCAAATTGTGTATGGACGGAACCCACCCACCTTGCTTCGCTTCCAAGATGTGCCGACGGTTCAACCTGCCACTCCTTCTGTTGTGGAAGACGTGAACCTTCAATTGCAGCTCCGCAATCAAATGTTGGACGCTCTCAAGGAACACTTACTCGTGGCTCAGAATCGAATGAAAAAGTCGGCAGATGCTCATCGTCGTGAGGTGATCTTTGTCCAGGTGAACTTGCGTTACTCAAGCTCCGACTACATCGCTTGAAGTCTCTCACGCAGAAGGTGAATGAGAAACTTTCTCCTCGTTTTTATGGGCCTTTCCCTGTTCTGGGCGCATTGGACAGGTCGCTTATCGACTCCAACTTCCAGGCATGGCTCGTATCTATCCCGTTTTCCATGTCTCCCAGTTGAAGAAGTTTCGCGGGGGCGAGTATAAAAGTCAGCCTCTGCGTCCCCAGCTTTCGGAGGACTTGGAGCTGCTTGTGGAGCCTGCAGGCATTTTACGCGCTCGTACCATTCCCTTTGGCGGTCGGGATCGCGTGGAGGTCCTGGTGTCTTGGCAGGGTTTTCCCGATTGGGAAGCTACATGGGAACCGCTTGATGACATCCGTCAACAGTTTCCCGACCTAAACCTTGGGGACAAGGTTGCGCTGTCGTGGGGGGGGGGGGGGGGGGGGGGGGGGGGGGGGGGGGTATTGATAGGATCCCGCCTAGACCTCCTATCAACTTTACTTATTCTAGAAGGGGTAAAAAGGGCATAACTGGGGTGGAAGTCAAGGCAGGGGAGGGCAGTGCTGAGGTGGTAAATTCTGTTAGGGGATTCTGTTAGAGAAGCTGGCTTGGGGAAGAATATAAGAGGAGGAAACAAGGAAGGAGGGGATATCGAGAAAATCTGTGGAGACTACTGGGTTAGAATTGGGAGGTGGAGGGTCCTCGAAATCCCTCGTTCTTTGCCTTTGTTTTCTTTGTTTTCTTTCGTTTTGTTCCTCCGGTGTAGAAGGAGAGCTCTTGCTGTAATGCTCGATTGAGCCGTTCCCATCAATAATAGGATCCAGACAATTTTTCTGGTTATTCACGTTGTTCCCCTTTTGTTTTAAGTTCTTGTTTGGTTAAGTGGTTTTCAGGTTCTTATCATGCAGTTACAGCAAAACACGTATAGATACGGAAGCCAATTCAGTTGAAACTGCCTTTTTCTGGTTAGGCCGAAGTCAATTGTGTGCAATGCACACTAAATTTACAAAAGCAAATTTCAAGTGGTGTGGAAACACGCATTGGACACTAACCAGTTCTAACAATTTTAATAAGTAGCCCATATTTATCAGTGTCAAACTTCAGGAACTAGCATAAATGGGCTCATCATAAGCTCTTACAGTAAAGTAAATAAATGCAAGAATAATATCAACCACGATAATAATACTTATAATAATTAACTACCAGCAATATGAACAAAAATACATAAAAAGTGACGAGATTATGCATGAAGACAACAAAAATCAAGTGATAAAAGAAAGAGCCAGTACCTCATTGCGAGGGGGCAAAGGGGTCAGTTCATCTCCCATGAAGCCATTTTCAAAATCATCATATTCATCTTTATCCACTTGATGTTGCGAAACTAAAGTGAGGACACCAATAAACTCAACAACCTCGTTTAGCTTCAAATCGGACTCCGGGATATCACATATCTGACCATTTGAACTAAATTTTTATCAGATTTGGTAGAACAAGCAAGAAACATATAAAATTCATCACTTTAAAGCAATACAGCTAATTAGCTTGGGAGATTAACAAACGACAACATACCTTGACCAGACAAGGAAGAGAATCCCTATCAACATTAGGCTGAACACTTGCACTAGAGCAGGCGCCCTGAGACACAGACTCCTGAGACTGAGAAGACTGGGAAGGATGTCCATCCTCTCTCTAGCGAAAAAAAATCAGGAGATAAGAATGATATTCATCAGAAATGTGTAACACTATATAGTAAAATGAGTTATGATCTTCATCAGAAATGTAGAACGCTGTTTAGCAAAATGAGTTAGCATTGACAACCAAATACAACACAAAGCACAATATAAACTTTTATCAGAATCTCAAATTTCAACCCCTCATGCGATGAGACAAATACCAAGTGTAAATAAAATAAAATAAGGATATAAGAGTGAATCATCCATTCACTGATTTCTACTTACCATCTTTTTGGCGCTAGGAGAACCTTCAAACCCATCATTCGAGACCTGTCATAGCAAGTAATGTATTAAACATTTAACAGAGAACAGGGTACTCGAACTAAAATATGAAACTCAAAAACTAAAGACACCACATCAGCAAATTGGATGAAAATTTAAACTGAATATGATGACCTCATTAAACCTATCATTATAAACTTAATCCGATTTAAATAAAAAGGACGTGGAATATATCATGTTTGTTCTAATTCCCAGACTTGCACGAATGACTTGGTTAGACTGTTTTTAAGCTTCCATTGGTTTCACCTACCTTTTCCACTTTACTTCAATATCCTCTGTATATTGAATTAGTACAAGAATACTAGTACAAGATAAAGGGGCAAAAATTACAACTAAATCCATGTCATCAACAGCTTCATCATCCCCTCTCTGACGCTTCTCTCTTTGTTGAGACGCCAACTCCATGCTTCTTTTTATCAACGCTTCAGGAGAAGCTTCAGCCCATGAATTCAGTCCCGGAACCTGAAACAAGATTAAGGAAACAACAAACGAAAAAAGATGCTTGTGCGCTGCTTCCAAATTCATGGATTTCACGGCATGACAAGATAAAGAACATAAATTATAGAGACACTCACGGGGATACAGTAGAGCAAACAGCGTTCCCAAATTCGCATATCCGCCGAAGAATCCATTGGAACTTGCGAAAAATCCAAATACTTGTTGGTTCTCCAAGCCGTGCCATCCTTCAAAAACCACGAAAATAAATTGGACTGTTCTTAGGGCTTCGAGTGAAAAAAGAGGGCTTCGAGTGAAAAAAGAGGGCTTTGAGTGAAAAAGTGGGCTTCGAATGTTGCTTCTAGTGGGATTTTTTCCTTTGGGTGACGAGGGCCATTCGAGTGGGGCTTGTTCTCTACCCTCAGCGGAAGAAAATTTTGGGGATTAAACGCGCAGAGGAAGAAATCTTCTTCCTCACTCAGAAGAGGGCTTCGATTGTTGCTTATAGTGGGATTTTTTTCCTTTGTGTGACGACGGCCATTCGAGTGGGGCTTGTTTCTCTGCCCTCAGCGGAAGAAAATTTTGGGGATTAAGCGCGCAAAGGAAGAAAAATTCTTGCGCGCTGAGAAGAGGGCTTCGAGTGTTGCTTCTACTGTGATTTTTTCCTTTGGGTGACTTGGCATGGCCTTCTTTCTCTTCCCTCAGCGTATGAAATTTTTGGGGATTAAGCTGGCAGACTGAAATTTTCTCTGCCCTCAGTGCGCGAGAAGAGTTTAGTAAGTAGGGGGGAAACCATTTTCTCTTTGGGAGCGAAAATGCAGAGAGAGAGATGATTTCTCTCTGGGTAAACCTAGAGAACAGAGAGAGAGAGAGAGATTCGAACCTCCTTGGGTAAACCTAGCTCCGAGCTTCGCGTAGGAAGGAAGCTTCACGTCGAGATCGTCTTCGATCTTCTTTCCACAACCAAATTTTCACAAAATTAGAAACCAAAAGTTGAGAATTTGGAGGAATCGAGTGACGCGCAGAGAGAGAGAGAGAGGATTTCTTCCCGTGAGATCGACTAGAAAATTAGGGCATTTGGGGGAAAGTTGGAAATTTCAGGGAACCTAACACCGGCCTTCAATTTCGGAATCTAGCAGAGCAAATCCAGAGGAAACTTAGGAAAATTTAGGGAATTTTGGGGAAAGAGATCAGAATACCGCGTGGGAGAATGAGGTTCTTTCCCTTGGCCGGCGAAATGAGTCTTCGACAATTCGGGAGAATGAGGTTTTTTTTTTTTTTTCCTTTTCTTTGTTCGTATAATGCATTTCAGAGCAAAAAAAAAAGGAAGGAGCGAGCGGAAAATTGGAAAAAATGTTATGAAATTTTAATATATATATATATATATATATATATTATAACTATTTCTAAACGTTGTTACATACAAGTGCAGTAAGGTTTTTTGAGAAACATTATGACTAACCGTTACGAAAAGTTTATTGTGGTGTAGTGGGTCCTTGTGTATTTTTAAACTTTTTTTTGTTTCCCAGCTATTTTCTTCGCTGGTTCTGGGGAATTCTCCACGGGTTCTTTTCCAATCAGAGCTTTGCAAACTTTACTCAAGGATTCAACCAAATTCCTAGGCCAAGCAACAAATCTTCCAAGAGTGTCACGCACAGTCGTGCTATCAAATGTAGTGATAGACAGAGGTGTGTCTCTCACATAAGTTGATGGAATAAAGACACATACATTTCCCTCTCCAAGTGCGACACTGTGGACAACATCGTTGGGGCGACTATCCAACCATGCCATCCCCGTCACAACAACGATAAATATCGTTCTTCCCCTCTGTTGGATCCAGAAGAATGCACTTACTACCATCACCAAGGCTTAATGAGGGGGCTCTGCGGGTGGTGTAGTATTATAGACAGTAACAACTCTCCTTAACACTACGTTATTAATCCACCGTAAGATTTCACATTCCCTCTCTTACAAGTACTGGGGTATGGCCTTGGGATGATTGCATTGCTTCCCATATGGCCTTCATTATTTACATCCTCCTACGCAACATTGTCAACTCTTCTTCCCTTTTTGATCTGCCAGTGGAATGAAAATAAGTCAACTTTTTGACAAATTAGGATTGCCCACGAACACGACCTTAGTGTTTTGTGTTTCCTAATGATCTAGCAAGCACATTATTAGTCCCCTAAGATTGAAACTTTCCCTGGAACCTTTCTCCGGCATATTGGTCCTACAAAATTTAGAACAAAAATATTATGAATTTCTTCACATATTTCCCATTGATTGAAAAAATATTAAAAAGAAAAGCAATAACTCACAATTAATTTGCCGATCTCTTCGCAATCTGAAATTTTGTAAGTTTCGTTCAGTTTTTTGCGTATGAACTGCCATAAAATGGGTCGATTTGGCTTCTCCGTAGTATTATGCATTTACATCTGCATTCAATTAAAAAGTATATTAAAGATTGTAATATTGGTCCTATAAAATTTAGAACAAAAATATTATGAATTTCTTTGCATATTTCCCATTGATTGAAAAAATATTAAAAAGAAAAGCAATAACTCACAATTAATTTGCCGATCAGTTCGATTCGGTTTTTGCGTATGAACTGCCATAAAGTGGGTCAATCCGACTTCTCCATAGTATTATGCATTTGCATCTGCATTCAATTAAAAAGTATATTAAAGATTGTAATACAAACAAAAAGTAATTAATATCATTGAAAAAAAGTAATTGAAGACTTACGTAATCCTCCTCTACTTTCCTATATCTCTCATGAGCATTCCCATGCGGGTACTTGTACAATCCTCTTCTCTTAGATGCTTCTTCAGAAATGGCATGTCGATCGCTACTAAGTTTATACTCCACAAATTTCCTCCATTGCTCCGGAGTAATTGAAGGGTAGTTTCTAGCAACTTTCTTTGGGAGTTCAAAAACTTGAAGACCATCCTTTAATCGCTTTACAAAGGTCGTAAATAGGTTCGACCTCAAGGCCCAAGCCATCTTCGCCGCACAAGTAAGCTCGTATTTTTTTCGGTCTCTGAAACCATGAAACTTTGAACCAAATCATGTCAAATTCGATTCACGTTATCTTTATTTTCTTTATGTCTCCAATCTTCTATTGTTATTGGCAGGTGTTCACATGTTAAAACACCGACATAACTTTGTAGCTCATTTCCTACTTTTCCAGTAGGGTTATTTTTTTTCATCAAATTTTACTTCTATTCTTTCTCCTTTATCCCTCATTTTGGCAACTCTGCGCGTTATGGTTGCCCTTCGTTTCCCATCATCATCCGAATCAAATTTTTCCTAAGCTCATATTGATTTGCCCCATCAAAAGTGCCATCCTCCTTAAATAACTCTTTTGCGGTATTAAATTCTTCCTCGAACCAATCACAGCCCGCCATGTTTTTAAGAATCAACATATAATCAACATATAGTTTCATTCTTAATGCTAAACTAAATAACTTAAAACTAACCTAATCAACATTATATTAACCTAACCTAATTAATATATACAAAAAAATGTACTAAAAAACTTAAATTTAGATTTAGTTTCATTCTTAATCCTAACATAACTAACTTAAAACTTATTAAATCATATACACCAAATATTCATATTTACATTCAAATATTCAAATAATATTAGGAACACAATTAATTAGTTCTAATCCTAACAATCATATAATATTTTAACAAAACTGTCGTCTAATAGTCTAACTTAATTGAAAATAACCGTCTTCTAATCTATAGTTATAAATTTCAAATACAAAAAATATTATAACTTAAACTGATCAAAATGAAGATAGAGGCGGCTGGTGTTGGTTCGGCGACAACAGTGGCGACTGCTGGTAGACGCTTGGCGGTTTGGCGAACACCAAGGTGGCTTGGAGAGTACGACGGTGAGAGACGAAGCGAGAGTCAGAGAGAGAGAATGGCAGTGGTGGCGTCGAGAGAGACAGAGAGAGAGAGAGAGAGAGAGAGAGAGAGAGAGAGAGATAGAGATAGAGAGAGAGATAGAGAGAGAGAGAGAGAGATTTTTAGGCGGTGGGTGGTAGCGATATGGTTCACAGGAAGAGAGAGAGATCGGCGAAGGTTTTTAGTTGGGTTTCTCTAGAAATGAAGATTGATTGAAGGTTAAATTTTATTTTTAGATTTTTGTGCTCACATTAGATGACGATTTTATAAGAAACTGTCGTCTAATATTTTGCCAGCTGGCCCACATTTTGGCCCAGCACATTAGACGATGGTTTTCTATAAAATCGTACAAAAACTGTCATCTAATTAGAGACGTTAAATGTCAATTTTTTTGTAGTGCTTATTAGTGTATTCTTTTAGTAAGATATATTATTATTGTCTTCAGACCCAGCAGCGGAGGCAAGTGGGGACATGTGCCCCCACGAAAGTTATGTATAAAATTTTTTTAATATATTTTAAAAAAAAAATACTACTTTTATTTGTATTTTTTTATCTTGTCCCCACACGAGCTGAACTAAAAACCCCTATTTGTCTTTTTTCTCTCCACTATGCTCTTATTCTCATCTTCTCCCAACAAATAATGTCTGCTTGTAATATATTTTATAGTTATTGAGAAATACTATGGTAATATTTTTTATATTTACTGTTGTTCTATTTATTTATTGTAAAATATGATTTATGCCCCCACTGAAATTTTATCCTAGCTCCGCCACTGGTCAGACCCTCCGTGATTTATGAGGATTCAAACCAGAGTGTTTCTAATCATGATTCTAGAACTAAAATCATGATTCATGATTTTAGGTTCAAATCATGATTCATGATTTTAGGTTCAAATCATGATTTTAAAATCAAGATTCACAATCAGGGGTTTGAATCGCCTTGAATCAAGAGGGGGTGGTTTTAGAATCATGAGTGATTCTGGTTTAAAACGTCACATCAGATTTCGAATCACGATTCAGAATCATTTAAACTAAACACTAATTCAAAATTATAATTCAAAATCACTATAAATAAATACTAATTTTAAATTAGAATCTAAAATTATAATTTTAAATCTATGTATGAAACGCCCAAAGTATGAACAAACCATGTGATGAATGTAGGCAGGAACTGATTTTAATTAATTAATTAATTTATTTATTTATTTTCAGAGTTTGGCCACAAGAAGTTAGCGTGTATAAGGCAGCGCGGCCAGGGGGAAAATCTAAGAAGCAGACAAAATAGTGTTTTCTGATTAGACGCTATATTCCAATTCTCCAACTCTTCTTGTTTGATCCTTCAAAGGATATATATATTCTACTAAATATATATAATAAAGTTAGTCAACCCGGGTGGATTTGACGGTGGCTTAAATATTTTTTTTTGGAGCGTATGTTCATTCTTTTTATCGATTTGAGTTTTTAATTTTAAATTTTTATAGTAAAAAATTTTTAAAAAATATCACATTTAATCTTTTTTGCTACAGTAAAAAATTCTTATAAAATATCACATCTCAACTTAAATTAAAAACTCGAATCCACAAAATGAATGAGACAGAATTTGAGACTAATTTATATAACATGCGCTGCTCAATAAACCTTTTCTTTAGTAGTATACTTGTCTTCAGCAGTTTGAGTCACTTCTCTTTTAAGGAGTTTACTTGATCTGATTTGGCTTTCAGATATGCTTGCTATATATACAATTATCCACCAATAAATAAAAACATACGTTGATGCCGTTGAGAAAAATACATGTATTGTCTATATGAAAAATGAGTGAGGATGTAAAATTATTTATATACATAGAAAGATTTTAGATTTAATAAATTAATCTTTTGAGTTAAGTTTAGATTCTTAAAGTATGTTAGCTCAGTTTCACATATAGTGTCTTCTCAATACATAATAATTATAATTAGGTGGATTTTCTTTTCTAATAAAATAACGGCTATTAGTATCATTGAATTCTCTTTTTCTTCATTTATAACAAAAATTCAGGAACCCATTAATTGAATATAAATAATCTGATCCAATTATACTTAAAAGATGGACTCAGTTTCACTTATACCACTATAAAATCAACATCAAACTGATAAATTGACCGAATATAGGTCTTAAAAGTGGAATTTTAGAGTATCATATATTGAATTATGAGGAGAAGGGCATCGTTTTGAGATATGTAAAGTTATCCTCACTTATTATATATACATGTATAAGTATGTACGTAGATAATGGGAAAATGAGTGTGATTCAAAGTTACAATATAATATACATACAGATTATCCAACTCCTTGTGTTATCATTGGATATGCCGGTTGGTATTTGTTTATTAAGTGAATTTATCTGTTTTATATCACTGTTTTTGTAGTTCTTTTAAACTATAATTGGTGCAGGCATTATCTTTGACATGTACTCCTCTCGGGACTGAGACGATCGAGTATAATAAATTATAGCATTTGGGACTGAAATGAGCTGATGAAGTGTTATTTCTCCAGGTTAGTACCACTGTATTCAGCCAAAAAAATAAGTGCTACTTTACAAGTCAACTGAAACGTAATATCAATTAGCTAGATTGATCAGCCATGATTAAACCCCAGAATATATATGTTAGATTGATTTGTTGTCATTTCCAATTTCCAATCAAGCACAGTGAGTAGGTTATCATAAAAGAAAAATGGTTGGACATCACAGCACCATTCGGTGTTAAATACTGTTACTAATAAAATGTAGATTCTATTTATAAGTCCTATATTATGAGATCTATTTTATTAGTGAGTGATGTTTAGCACCAGCAGTGCTTCGTGTTCATTCTAAAAGTATGACCGAAGTTTTAAAAAAAATTTCTTGGCCACAATATTTTATGTACTTTTTCCCCCATAAATGACTTAACGCTTAAACAGAAAAGGTAATAAAAGAAAAATTAATGCCTAGAATTAGAAGGATAGATTACGACCTTGTTCATTTCACCGATTCGAGTTTAAAATTTGAGTTTTGCTACAGTAAAAGGTTCTTAGAAACAGTCGCATCTAACTTTTTTGTTACAGTAAAAAGCTTTCACATAAAGTCACATCTCAACTCGAATTAAAAATTCAAATCAGCAAACTAAACGGACCCTAAATTACAGTTAAAAACAAGAGTATAGATTATATACGACAAAATCCTAAATAAACGACAACGTTTTGGGGAAAATAGACAATAAAGCGACAATATGTAAGAAAACGGCATATCTGAGATAACGGCATAAATTCGTACAACATAATCTTGGATGGATAAACCAAAACAACAGCATCATGGACAAATAATTAGGGGTGGCAATTCGTATCACGTGTCGTATTTTGATCGTTTTTTTAAAATTTTCAGTCAACCCGAACACGACCCGTGACACGAAATTTTTTAAAAACCGCGACACGAACACGACACGACCACTTTACGAGCTGACACGACACGACCCGAAAATGACTCGTGACACGAAATTGACCCGTGAACCCGAAATTGACACGAAAATTGTATACTTTTATTTAGTTTTTTACATATTAGAAATAACTTAAAATTCATAACATATTAAATTACAATAACATCCATTGAAATTAAGCAAATAATAGTATAAGATTTTGAGTATAACTATTATGATATCACAAGTTCATAATAAAATTTAAAATATGAAATGAAAAATATATGTATTTTTTAGTTTTTTACGAGTTTCGTGTCGTGTTCGGGTTAGGCGGGTCCAACCCGAAATTGACCCGTATTTTTCGTGTCAATTTCAGGTCGACCCAATTCTGACCCGAACCTCTTTTTTCTCAACCCTAACCTGCAAAATTCGTGTCGTTTTCGAGTCATGTCGTCGTGTCGTGACCCATATTGCCGGCCCTACAAACAATATATAGATTAAGTCAATAACCACGAATAAGAGAAACGCTAACGTCATAAAAAGAGGTTTTGGATCTCGAATTATTAGTGCTACTTTGGTCCTTAAATCTTTTTTCCTAAATAATTAATTTCTGAAACTTTTTGGTAGTTTTAGTCATTGACTAAAGTATTAAGGATGGAATTTTATAATCATATCATCACGTGATAATAAGAAATCTTACCAAACAGATTTAGTTATAATTAATCCTTGAATTTTAAATTATTTTTATAAAATTCATATTGTATTTAACATTCTCCTCCTATTTCTTTTTTAGATTTCATTACTACTGTATTTACTCAAAATAAAATAATACATAGTTTAACAAAATAAAATTTGACCATTTTTAACTTTGGATAGGGCCGGTGGACGTGAGTTTGGGATGCTGCGAATTCAACTCTGCATTGTAGAAAAAGAAAAAAATAATGAATACCTTTCATCTTAAAAAATAAAAAAATAAAAAAAGATAATACACATTAAACTATATGAGTCTAAATTTTTAACTTTTATTATTAATTAATATATTTTTTAATTAAATAGTTATATTAATAAAAATGATATTAATTAAAAATAATAGATAAAAATAAAAAATGAGTCAGTAATCTATTATTATGTAATAAATGAGAGATTCCCTTTTGTGCACTCTGCTTCTTGCATCTTTTGTCTTTTCTTGACTTTTCCTTTGTGGGCCTTTATGTTTTATTTTTTATTTTGCTTCTTTCTTTTAAAATAATATATTTAAAAAATATATATATATATTTTTTACAATACTTGCTTCTTTTACTTTCTATTTTCTAACTACCAAAATGAATTTTTTAAATATGTCTCCACCATTTCAATCTTTTTATACTCTCTTCTAATTGCTCTTTTAAAATAATTCTTTTAAAGAAGTCACTATTTGTTTAAACATTTTTTCCTTCTTTTATATATATATATATATATTCTCTACATATACAATACTAAACAAAACCATACATTTTGATCGAAAGATGCACTTTAGTGTATCCATTTTATTTTTAAAATATCTTATATTCTCAAACGTGTCAAATTAAAATAGTTTTTTTTTTCTATAATATAGTTTATTGAAATAATGTTTATAATCAAATATTGTTTACTTAACTAGTTTTTCTTGCAATATTCTAAAATACTATTTTTTTTTCAATAATAACCCTTATAAATGTTTAATTTTACTTATTTTTCTTGTAATCTTCTCACGTATTATTGTCTCATATATTTTTCTCTATATTATTTCTTTGATGACTATAATCTTAAATATCAGTTAACTAAAATTATACTAAATGAGCTTTTTTTTTTTTGGAATTTTCAACTTTTTTTTGGGCTTGTTGAATTTTTGAAATTTTAAGTTTTGAAATGTGTTTATTTAATTTTATTAAATTAATATTCAAAATAGTAACTAATACCCTATTAATCTTAATGAGAGTAGTATTTGATTTTTAAAATTTTGACCCATCAAGAAATTATTTTTGTATATGGTTTTAATATTTAGGATACTCTTTTATATTTATGATAAAATAAGAAGAGCAAACATGGGATCTTAAAAGAATTTATATATATTTAGAAAAACTTTTCCAAAATCATTTTCTTCGAGTTAATGTACGTTCGTTTTTACATCTAAGTTATACTAATTCTTTCTTTTAAGCTTTTAATGTTATTCATTTACTTTTCTCCACTCCCATTACATTTATTTTAATTATAATTTTTAGGGATATTTATATTTTTATACCTTATGTTTTAAGTTTATTTAAGTTTTTGATCTCATTAAATATATACATTGAAATTATATTTAATATATAAATCTATGTCTTATCTCGGTCAATAATTAATTTTGACTTTTTAAATGACTAAACCATTCTTAAGAAAAAGAGAGAAAATAAAACTGAAACTTTCGAATATTACAAAAAAATAAAAAATAAAAACACAAAAAAACCCATTTCAAGGCATTTTAAATATTTTTAAGGTTGAAACTGTTAATTTAAAGTTTTTTTTTTAGTTTATTTCTTTTTCCATTTTTCTTTAAGGGTACTTTAGGTATTTTATGCTTAAAATTGAGGGTGGACTGTGAAAAAGGTATAAATTTGAGTATTAAATCTAATTTGAAAGTATACATTTCATGAGATTAAAAACTGAATGTATAGTTTTTAATAAACCTAAAACACATGGTATAAAAATATAAATATCCTTAATTTTTATTATAAGCTTTTTTGTCTTAAAGATTTGTGTTACAACAACAATTAACATATTTAGGCATATATAAATTTTTTTTTATAGATTAGATATTTGCAAAAATTGTTAGGAATTATAAATATAACTTTATAAAATATCTTTAATTAGTAATTATAAGTGAAAATGGAAAATAAGTATACGTGTTTCATTTTATTTTTAAAAAATTTTATAGAAAAATATTTTTGTTAGTAATTTTAAGTGAAAATGAAAAATAAGTATTTATGTTTCATTATCTTTTTAAAACTTATTTTTTATTACTTTCTTAGAAAACATACAACTTTATTTTTTAGTTTTTTATTACTTAATTAGATATTTCTACTAGACTTAAAAGAGACTATTAAATTAAAAAAGCACTAAACTCTTTAAAATTTAACATATATGTATTAGAACACAACACACTAAACCCCGTTTGTTTCACTAGTTTAACTCAGTTTGAACAGTGAGCATAGTTTAAATTTGTATTTGGTTAGCACGCAATTCGAATTATATTCGTTGTTTGAACTGAGTTGAGCTGTCTAATTTACAGAAGCTCCTCCTCAAGTTCAACCGTTTAAACTATTTTTGAACAGTAAAAAGGTGCTAATTCTCTCTGCTTTTCACTCTTACCAAATACAAATTCAATTTTATTCTCTGTTCATATTAAAATTTTAATTGTACATCTAAATATCATTTCAAACTATAATTTAAACTACACTGTTTAAATAAAAAAGTTTAAATCAATAAAATTCGAATCAAAAACAAAAGGGCGAAATATACCGGTGCTTTCTCTCTCTAGTTCTCTACAAATTTTGAGAACAAAACAAAAAGAGACGGCCCATTTGGGAGGAAGAGGCTATATTGAAGCCCAAATACTCACTCACTCTGCTTTGCTTAGGCCCACAAGCTTAAACCCCGCATCGCTAAAACCCTCGTGGAACGGAACTGAAAACAGGATCGGGAAAAGCTTTATGCTTCATTCGCCGACTCATTTCTCAGATAAAACAAAAACGTCGGAAAAAATGGCGGCGAAGTGGTGGCACACCGCCACTTGCGGCCTCAGATCCTTGTCGGCAAACTCACCTTTACCATTATCATCATCATCATCGTCATGGAGAACCGCTTCTTACCATACGATCCAAGCGATCCCTAGAGAGTGCACGGGAAGCAGAGTGGCGGCCCGGGATCGGGCCCAGGGCAGAATCCCCGCCGTCGTCTTCAGCCAGAGCCTCCTCGAGAAAAACCCTAGCCACCGCTCGGCGGCCAAGAAGCATTTGCTCACCACGGAGAGGAAGCAGATTAACTCCATTGTCAAGGACGTCAAGCTTCCTTTCTTCTGCTCCACCCGATTCCCGCTCCATATCCGGGCCGGGTCAGGATCGTCGGTTTTGCTCGAGTCCGGGACCGTTCTACCAATCAAGGCAAGTGCTTTTCGATTCTCTTTTGGGTTCAGTTTCGGTTTGATTTCAATTTGAATAAAGATTGAAAATTTTGGTATGTGTAGATTCATAGGGATGAAGAAACTGGGAGAATATTGAATTTGGTGTTTGTTTGGGCTGATGAGGGCACGGAATTGATGGTTGATGTGCCGATTGTTTTTAAAGGCGAAGATGTTTCTCCTGGTCTTCAGAAAGGTAATTTGATTTCTTCTCTCTCTCCCTTCATTTGTGCTTGTGAGCTATATCAATGAAATGGATCATTTTGTGTCTAAATTATGGATGGTGAATGCAAAACAAAATCAAAGGAGTATATATTATGTTATATACTTAAAGGAAAATGTGAGAATTTGGACCAAAAACCGAAATTGAAAATACCAGAATCTGAAGAACAAATCCAACGGACTAAACATACGAATGAAGAAAAGGAATTTCTGGAAAAAACTTAACTGGAAATTTATTGACAGCAAAACAACTTCTCAAGTCTTTAAACCCTCAAGAAATCCTTTCACGCTCACATTACACAGAGCACACAGTTTTTCTCTCTCCACAAGATTGCCTCACAGACAAAGAACAAGACTTTCTCTCGCTAAACTTACTTTTATATCAAGCCCCAAAACAGAATCAATAGCACTTATTCTGTTGATATTTTTCTAACCAACCGCCTATTAAGAAATCTTGTTTCTCTGTAAGCTTGTACACTGAAACTCCTCTGTAAACCAAGTCAGCACACATGCTGCCACGTCATATTGCCTCATCACCAGTTGAAATAGCAGTCACATCATCACAACAATTCTCCATCTGGCTGCAATTTCCTGAACCCTTTTCTCATATTTAGACTGTATCTGCACTAACATGCTTTACTTCTAACAAATCCAAACAATGTTTGAACTTTGGTGAAAGTAATGCTTTAGTTATCATGTTAGCTGGATTTTCATCTGTAGAAACCTTCTCTAGAAATAATCTCCTTTTTAGCTATGACTTCTTTGATAAAATAGAACCTCACATCTATGTGCTTGGTCATTTCATAGTAAACTTTATTTTTAGCCAAATGTATTGCACTTTGACCGTCACAATACACTTTGGCAATCACTTGTTTGACTCCTAACTTTGTTGCAATTCCCTTTAACCATTTTGTTTCTTTTATAGCTTCAATTAAGCCATAAATTCAGCTTCAGTTAAGCCATAAATTTAGCTTCAGTTGTTGAAAGTGACACAACATGCTGCAAGTTAGCTTTCCAACTGACAACATTACCACAAACCTTGAACGCATACCCTATATGTGACATTCTATTATCAACACAGCCTGCATAGTCTGAATCCACCAAGCCAATAACAGCCTCCAAGTCCCTGCTATGCTTTATGTACAGTAATCCAACTCCCATTGATCCTTTAAGATACCTAAATAACCACTTCACAGCCTCCCAATGAGCCTTCCCTGGATTGGCCATGTACTTGCTAACCACACTGCATATGCAAGGTCTGGTCTGGTACAGACCACTGCATACATTAAGCTTCCTACTGCACTGGCATAAGATATCTTTTCCATATAAGCAGCTTCATCTTCACGTGATTGTGAATCCTCCTGTGAGAGCTTGAAATCTTAACTCAAAGGTGTCAAAACTGGTTAACATTCATACATTTTGAATCTTTTAAGCACTTTCTCTACATAACCTTTATGAGAAACAAATAAAGTTCCTTTGTGCCTGTCTGCCAATATCCATACTCAGAATCCTCTTGGCAGGACCCATGTCCTTCATTTCAAATTCTCTCTTCAATTGCTGCTTCACCTCATCAAGCTCAAACTTATTTTTGCATGCTAAAAGCATATCATCAAGGAGAAGATATATGATATCTCCACCTGATCCTGACTTACTGTACACACAGTTATTAAATTCACATCTATTGAAGTTGTTTTGAATCATAAAAGAATCAAAACACTTGTACCATTGCCTTGGAGACTATTTAAGTCCATACAAAGACTTATTCAATAGACAAACCAGATCTTCTTTACCCTTTTCCAAGAATCCTTCTGGTTGAGCTATGTAAATGTCTTCTTCGAGTTCACCATGTAAGAAGGCTTTCTTAACATCTAATTGTTCCAGCTCTAAATCTCCTTTTGCAACCAAGGACGAGAATTCTGATGGAACTTTATTTCACAACCGGTGAAAATACCTCATTGTAGTCTATTCCTTCTCTTTGAGAGAATCCTTTGGCGACCAACCTCGCCTTAAACCGAGGTTTCTCCACACCAAGAATGCCTTCTTTGAACTTGAATACCCATTTACTTCCAACTAGTTTCTGTTTTGGAGGCCTCTGCACCAGCTTCCATGTTTGATTCTTGTGTAAAGACCTTAACTTCTCTTCCATTGCAGCCTGCCACTGGTTACAATGTTTGCTCCTCATTGCTTCTTGAAAGGATCTAGGTTCTAGATCCTCAACTTCAGAAGCTGCAGTCAAGGCAAAAGCTATTAATTCTGCATAGCCAAACCTCTCTGGTGGCTTTACTTGTCTCCTTCGTCTATCTCGAGCCAATGAATAACCCTGTAGCTGATATGAGCTTCTTGACTTTGTCAAGTCTTCATCTGCAACCTGATTTGAGTTTCCTGATGCTGTTACATCTTTATCTCTTGCCTAATCTTCACTAGAATCAATCTGAATGCCTGATTGTTGTGAAGCCTCCACCTCAAGCTGTAATTTCTCTATCTCTTGACTGTGGTCACCTTTTCTTAGCTCAGCTTCAGTCTTGTCTGACTTAGAGTAGTACATTTCAGTTTCTCTAAAGATGATATCTATACTGTTAAACACCTTAGGATGCCCCTTTTGCACACACTAGAGCATATAGCCTTTCACACCTTCTGGATATCCCAGAAACATACACATGAGTGCCCTAGGCTCCAATATCCCCCACTTTATGTGAGCAAAAGCTGTACATCCGAACACCCTTTAATTTTCCAAATTTGGAGGATGACTAGACCACTTTTCTTCTGGTGTTTTAAGATCATAGCTACTGAGGGACTTCTATTGATTAAGTAGGCTGCAGTCATCACAACCTAGAAGACTTTTGAAAGATTGGCATTCGAGAGTAGATACCTAACCCTCTCTAGAACGGTCTTATTCATTCTCTCTGCAAGACTGTTCTGTTGAGGGATTTTTCTAACAGTGTGATGCCTTGCCACTCCTTGATCTTTACATAATTGGGTGAACTCATTCCCACAATACTCCAAGCCATTATATGTTCTCAATTTTTTAAGCTTCCAGTTTGGTTCTCTACCAGAGTTTTGTGGAAGAATGTGTTTTACACGTGTATAGATTAAATTAAGAAAGTTTGAATATAATAGTTAGTTTCTCTAAAATTAGGTTGATTTGGTTAGTTTCCTTTTTTAGTGTGATATCCCACATATTATGGGATGTGATTGCCGTTTCTATAGACTAGGGCTCCTGTATATAACCGGTTGTAATTGTCATGTAATATACAATTCCTTCAATTTTTTCCTCTCAAATTTCCACATGGTATTAGAGCCTTAGGCTCTTTTTTCTATGAACGGAAACCCTAGCCTTCATCGCAGGGTTCTCCTTTCTTTTTCTGTCTTGTTGATGAGGAGTTTTCTGAAACTACGGATTTGTACGGATTGTACGGATTTGTACGGGCTGTACGGATTTGTGCGGGAACTGTACGGAACTGCCCCCTGTTTCATGCCCTGCCGCCACTGCTGCCAGGGAGCTTTCGTAAGAGAGTGCCTGAATTGTATCAGCCTTCATCGCTGATATTTTACTTGACTCAACCAACCGGCCTTAATTGCCTTGGGACTGCTTGGTTTGATTGAGGATGTCGGAGGTGGCAGAAACAACAGCTACGATACAGTCGGAGGATGCAGAAATCGTTAGGCCTCAAGCCGGGGAATTCAGAACATTCATGTCGCATATAGGCTGAATGGAAAAAACTATTTTAAATGGTCCCAACTTGTCCGGACTGTGCTGAAAAGGAAAGAAAAAATCAGCCACATCTTAGGGACCGGGCCAAAACCGGAAGATCCACGATTTGGAGCGTGGGATGAGGAGGATTCGATGATCATGGCATGGCTATGGAACTCCATGAATCCGAAGATTAGCGATACATGTATGTTCTTGGCCACTGCCAAGGATGTATGGGATGCAATTCAAGAAACGTACTCCAAGGCAAAGGATGCTGCCCAAGGCTACGAAGTCAAAGTTAAGACGATCGCTGCAAAACAAGAAGATATGACTGTCATTGAATATGCCATCAAATGAAGGCTCTGTGGCAAGAACTTGATCATTATAGGGTGATTAATACCAAGTGTCCCGATGATGCAGCAATTTTGAAGGATTTTATTGAACAAGATAGAGTTTATGATTTCCTTGTTAGACTCAATCCAGAATTTGATTTAGTTAGAATTCATATTCTTGGCAAACAGGAAGTTCCAAGTTTCAATGAAGTGGTGGCACTCATCCGAGGAGAAGAAAGTAGAAGGAAATTGATGCTTGAACCAAAAGGGACTGACAGTTCGGCTTTAGTTGCTAGTAAGAGCAATAAGACAGGCACAAATGCAGAAAAAGTGCCGGCGGTCGAGAATGGGAGGATCAGCCAGCCAAAGACCCAAAACCGTGACTACAAAGACACTATGGTGTACCTATTGCAAGAAGGCACGTCATACTCGTGAGCGGTGTTGGAAATTGCATGGAAAACCACCAAGCCGCGAGTGGGGACAAAAAGGAGAGCAACTGAGGAACAATGGACGAGCCCAGATTGTAGCAGTGCAACCGCATGAAGAGACATCACAAGAGATGGGAAATCTCAGCCAAGAAGAAATTGAGAGGGTGAGATCACTTATTGGCAATCTTGATAAACCATCAGGTACTTGTTCATTGGCGTATTCAGGTAAATTTCCCTTCTCCATTGGATTAAATGTCTCGGATATAGCCTTTACCAGCTCTTGGATTATTGACTCGGGAGCTACTGACCATATGACCCATTCATCAAAAAAAAATTTCCTCATATACCCCGTGTCCAAGTAATAGGAAAATAGTCACAGCCGATGGATCATTAACTACTGTGGCAGGCATAGGTGATGTCAAGATAAGCCCGTCGCTGTTGTTAAAAAATGTTCTTCACGTCCCTAGGCTAACCACAAATCTTGTTTCCATCCAAAAGCTCACTAAAGATTTGCACTGTAAAGTGGTTTTTAATCATAGTTATTGTGTATTTCAGGACAAGGATTCAGGGAGGACGATTGGATATGCTAGAGAACGGGATGGGCTATACTATCTCGAAACACCAAGTCAATCCAACACTACCAAGGGCATAACATCTCATTCTCCTGTCTCAGAGTCTTTTTCATCCAATAAAGAAAAAGTTTGGCTTCATCATCGCAGACTTGGACTTCCATCATTTAGGATTATTAAACTTTTGTTTCCTTCTTTATTTAAGGGTCTAGAGGTTGAACATTTTCATTGTGAAGTGTGTGAACTTGCTAAACACAAACGTGTATTTTTTCCAATCAGTAATAAAAGAAGTTCCATTCCTTTTGATCTTATTCACAGTGATATTTGGGGCCCTTCCACTGTTTCCAATGTAAATGGAGCTAAATGGTTTGTGTCGTTCATTGATGATTGTACTCGAGTTACCTGGATCTTTTTGCTTAAACAGAAATCCGATGTCAGCACTGTTCTTCCAAATTTTTGTTCTATGATAAATACTCAATTTGGGGTCAATATCAAAAGATTTAGGTCGGATAATGCTAAGGACTATTTCATTTAAGTCCTAACTCCATACTTTCAGAAAGCAGGAATAGTACACGAGTCCTCTTGTGTGAGCACTCCACAACAAAATGGAGTAGCAGAACGGAAAAATGGTCATCTCCTCGATTCAACAAGATCCTTGTTTCAAAAAAATGTGCCTAAATCTTTTTGGGGAGAAGCAGTTCTTACAGCCGCCCATATCATAAATCGTTTGCCTTCTAGAGTCCTAGGATTTAAAAGTCCAATGGATGTCCTTTCCAAGTTCTATCCAAACCTACACACCACAAATAATCTTGTTCCACGCATATTTGGGTGTGTGGCATTTGTTCATGTTCATAGTTAGAACCGGAGAAAATTAGATCCAAGGGCATTAAAATGTGTGTTTGTGGGATATTCTTCAACTTAAAAGGGGTATAAGTGCTATCATTCCCCATCAAAAAGGTTCTATGTCTCAACTGATGTGACCTTCCATGAACAAGAATCCTATTTCATTGTTCCTTATCTTCAGGGGGAGAATTCAGTAATGGAAGATAAGGATAAGACATATTTTTTGCTTCTTGATCTGCCATCTTCACCATTCCTGTGTCAAGACAGCCTAGTCCCATGGATGTTTCTACCGAGCCTACTGAAAATGTTCCTCCCACCGAGCCCACTGAAAATCCAAATCTTGAGCCTCCTGTAAACCCACCTACAAATCCGGCCCTTGATAGTGTGAGATTTGGCAAAGGCTAACTGTTCAAGAAGATTGTCCCTGAATCTGTGCAAGTCCAAGACTCCAACCTAAATTCTGAGAATGAGGTAACAATTTCTAATCCTTCCTTTCAATCTAAATTTGAGATAAACAATGATAACCAGGACCTCCCTACTGCTATCAGGAAAAGAGTTAGAGAATGCACAAACCGACCCCTATACCCTCTTGCACATTTCTTGTCCTTTAAACATTTTCCACCATCTCATAGAGCCTTCCTTGTCAGCTTAAATACGATTGCCATCCTTGCCAATTTATCCGAGGCTTTAACCAATGAAAAATGGAAGCAAGCCATGAATGTGGAGATGGAGGCGTTGGAGAAGAACAAAATTTGGGAGTTAGTGAAGTTACCTGAAGGAAAGAAACCCGTAGGGTGTAAATGGGTTTACACGGTAAAATATAGAGCAGGTGGATCAATAGAAAGATACAAGGCTAGGTTGGTGGCCAAGGGTTATACTCAAACCTATGGGATTGATTATCAAGAAACGTTTGCTTCGGTTGCAAAGATGAACACTGTTAGAGTTTTATTGTCACTAGCAGCTAATGGTGATTGGGATTTGTAGCAGTTTGATGTCAAGAATGCTTTTTTGCATGGAGAATTGGAGGAGGAAATTTATATGGAAGTTCCACCGGATTTATAATAAGGGGTTGACTGCTGGTACAGTATGTAGACTAAAAAAGTCCTTGTATGGACTTAAGCAATCACCGCGAGCATGGTTTGGGAGGTTTGCTAGAGTAATGACAGCTATGGGATATAGGCAGAGTCAAGGAGATCACACTTTGTTCATTAAAACACTCACCTTCAGGTAAAGTTACAGCCCTATTGGTGTATGTTGATGACATAATTGTGACTGGTGATGATGATAGGGAGAGACAACTTCTAAGTCAATGTTTAGCTAAGGAATTTGAGATCAAGACGTTAGGAAGATTGAAGTATTTCCTTGGGATTGAGGTGGCTCTTTTCATCTCTCAACAGAAGTATGTTACAGATCTACTCAAAGAAACCGGCAAGACAGCATGCAAACCAGTGAGTACTCCAATAGAACCGAATCTCAAGCTTGGAGAGACAGAAGAAGATGCTATGGTGGATAGAGAGATGTATCAATGGTTGGTAGGGAGACTCATTTATCTTTCTCACACTCGGCCAGATATAGCGTATGCGGTGAGTGTGATCAGTCAGTTCATGCACAATCTAAAAGAAGTTCATCTGCAGGTGGTATACAGAGTTTTGCAATATCTCAAAGGGACACCAGGTAGAGGCATCCTTTTCAAGAGGAATGGAGGGTTAGTTCTTGAGGCATACACAGATGCTGACTATGCTGGGTCAGTTGTTGACAGAAGATCAACTTCAGGTTATTGTACCTTCTTTGGTGGAAACCTGGTGACATGGAGGAGTAAGAAACAGAATGTGGTAGTACGGTCTAGTGCTGAGGCAGAGTACCGAGCAATGGCTCAGGGTGTGTGTGAACTACTATGGTTGAAGATTGTTCTAGAGGATCTGAAGATTACGTGGGACGGCCCTATAAAACTTTATTGTGATAAAAAATCTGCAATCAGCATAGCTCACAACCCGGTGCAGCATGATCGAACGAAGCACATCGAGATTGACAGACACTTCATCAAAGAAAAGTTGGATAGTGGACTGATTTGTACACCTTATGTATCTACACATGGCCAACTTGTTGATATACTCACCAAGGGGTTAAGTAGTTCAGTGTTTGAGAGTTTTGTATCCAAGCTGGGAATGGTGAATACCTATTCACCAGCTTGAGGGGGAGTGTGGAAGAATGTATTTTACACGTGTATAGACTAAATTAGGAAAGTTTGAATATAATAGTTAGTTTTCCTAGAATTAGGTTGATTTGGTTAGTTTTCTTTTTTAGTGTGATATCCCACATATTATGGGATGTGATTGCCGTTTCTATAGACTAGGGCTCCTGTAAATAAACCGGTTGTAATTGTCATGTAATATACAATTCCTTCAATTTTTTCCTCTCAAATTTCCACAGTTTTCCATTCCTTAAACTCTCTAGAGCATCATTTTTATTCTTGAGAAAATAAACCCACAATTTTTTGGAATAATCATTAATTATATATAGAAAATGCCTAGCTCCGGAATGTGATGGAACTCTAGATGCTCGCCAAAGGTCGGAATGGACATAATCCGTGATTGCCTTTGTGTGATGCACTGCTCTTGAGAACTTGACCTTGCTTGCCTTCCCATATATGCAGTGCTCACAAAAGTGCAAGTCTTGAAGCTTGTTTTTTCCTAGAAGACCCTGCTTCTCTAACTCCTTCAAGCCTTTTTCACTGATATGAGCCAGGCTCATATGCCAGAGTTGCGTTTTTGAAATCTCAACTCCTTCCATTGGTGCAACAACTCCCACAACTGTTTTTCCCTGAAGCAGATATAGGCCATTTTCAAGGGACCCCTTCATAACCATCATCGACCCTTTTATGTCCTTTAAGACCCCTCCTTCAACCTTGATGCAGTATCCCTGTGAATCCATCATGCCCCGAGAGATCAGATTTCTCCTTAACTCTGGAAAATGCCTCACACCAGTTAAAACTCTTTCCACACCATCTACCAATCTCAGTCTTACGTCTCCTATATCCAGAACCTTACAGACCTTGTTATTTCCTAGAAATACCTGTCCACTATTGCACACCCTGTAATTCTAGAACCAAATTTGTGAGGGCACATGTGAAATGAGCATCCTGAGTCCATAACCCACTCCAAACTTGTATTTTCATCTAAAACACACAATAGCTCAGAACTCTCATAGCCATCAAAGGCTACATCTGCATCACCAGAGGCCTCTTGTTTATCACTGCCCTGCTTCTTTCTTTCTATACAATTCTTCTTCAGATGACCCTCCTTGTGGCATACAAAACACTTTCTCTTAAGCTTAGACTTCGATCTTGGCCTATTCTTGTTCTTAAAATCACGTTTTTTTTATCTTCCTCGAACATTTAGGCCCTCAACTGCATTTTCTTCTTTTCCCTCAGTTTTCTTTTTCAATTCTTTTGAAAATAAAGCTGATTGAACATCCTCTAAAGAAAGTGAATCATGCTAAAATTAAGAGTATCTGAGAGATTTTCAAACTCACTGGGTAAAGACCTTAACAGGAGCAGAGTTTGATCTTCATCGTCAATCTTGATCTCAATATTCTCAAGATCCAAGATTATCTTGTTAAAGTCGTCCATGTGATCTTCCAAGTACTTCCCAGGAGCCATCTTCAATGTATACAGCTCTGCTTGAGATACAACCTATTGGCCAAAGATTTGGTCATATATAGATTTTCCAATTGGAGCCACACCGCCGCCGCTGACTTTTCTTTGGAGACCTCTCGAAGAACTTTATCACTCAGACTGAGAATCAACTATGGGCTTTGTCGAGGAGATCCTTTTTCTCCTTCTCCGATAATGTTGTTGGCAGATTCTTTTCACCACCGAGAGCCTCCTCCAACCCCTCTGTTGAACCAGTAATGCCCTAATCTTCAATCTTAACAGCACAAAATCATTTTTGTCTGAGAATTTCTCGATCTCGAACTTCGATAGCCCCATTCCAAATCTCTACCAGGAGCTCTGATACCAGATTTTGAGAATTTGGACCAAAAACCGAAATTGAAAATACCAAAATCTGAAGAACAAATTGAACGAACTAAATATACGAATGAAGAAAAGGGATTTCTGGAAAAACTCAACTAGAAATTATTGACGGCATAACAACTTCTCAAGTCTTTACATCCTCAAGAAATCCCTTCACGCTCACATTACACAGAGTACACAGTTTTTCTCTCTCTACAAGATTGCCTCACATAAAAAGAAAAACACTCTCACTAAACTTACTTTTATATCTAGTCCCAAAACAGAATCAATAGCACTTATTCTGTTGATATTTTTCTAACCAACCGCCTATTAAGAAATCTTGATTCTCTGTATGTACACTGAAACTCCTCTGTAGACCAAGTCAGCACACCTGCTGCCACGTCATACTGCCACATCACCAGCTAAAATAGCAGTCACATCACCAAAGAAAAGGAGACAAATACCCTCTTAGATTGTATGAGTCTTGATTTTTACCCCTTTCTCTTAATTAATATCCTTTTAATCAAATACTATATTAGTTAAAGTGGTATTAATCAAGAGTAAGGGTTAAAAAGTTAGACCATGCACTTTTAAGAATGAGTTTAGTAATTTTCTCTATACCCCCTTAATACTTGGTGATTATCCAAAATGTAGGCACTAACTTTTTGTTTAGGAATAATTTTGTAATTCTACTGGGCATAACAATTTAGAAGGAACCCGTGTATTTTTAATAGAGATTTTAATAGTCAGAGGGATAAGAGTATTAGCTTGGGACAATTTTGCAGCTTGGGGACTCATTTTGTTAGGGATGAAAATGAGATTTGACTATGGTTTGAGAACTAAAAATCATCCGCTTTGCATATTGTCAACATTTTGAATTAATATATTTTGAGAACTAAAAATCATCCGCTTTGCATATTGTCAACATTTTGAATTAATATATTTGTATCCATGACAATTCTTTATAAAACAGTATAGTAGATAGTTGGGATCTTGCATAAATATTTTGCTGGTTGTGTTTACTTGCTAAATTAAAAATACAATTACAATTCTTGATAAGTTAGTATAATGATGAACACGATTTTTGATTTCCCTCTCATTTCCTCTACATTTTGTTCCGGATCTTTCCTGTCCTTTCCGACTACAATGCACAACAAATTAAGTAAATATGTCCTTGGTGTTATGACTCCAATTCTTTAGTTCAATTCTTTACTTTCATGGTTTATAGAACTTCAGCTGTTCTATCACTTCATGTTAAATTTTTGGTTCTTTATGATTATCTTTTGTGTCTCTCTTGTTCATTTTTTTTGGGGATTTGATATGATGTGATTGGTTACTAGAGCTTTTTTATGAGGCGAGCACTGAAAAGAGGGTCAATCTTACTAACTTATTTACTATGCGTTCTAGTGCAATATCACTTTGATTTTAATCCTTTTCTATGTCAATACAGGTGGTCGTCTGAACAGAATAAGAACTAGCCTTAAATACCTTTGCCCAGCAGAGCATATTCCTCCCAAGATTGAGGTGGACATGAGCAATCTCGATATTGGAGACAGAATTTTCATACGTGACGTCGAGGTGCATCCGTTGTTGAAGCTTTTGAGTAGGAATGAAGAAATGCCCATTTGTAGCATACTTGCAACAAAGTTGCAAAGCCCGGAATCTGCTGGGGTTTAGGCACTGAAAAGCACAAAATGGAAGACCTGCCTCTGGTTTGTTATGCATAACATGTATCACAAGCAATTCAAGAATAAGTCAGTTGTTTTTGCTAGGCACTCATTAAGGTGGTTCTCGTGAAGTCTCAAGTAGGAAAAGGAATTTTACATTGTTATATGGAGAGTAATCAGATACAAGCCGGATATTGTAGCACTGGTGAGTCGAATTATGTGCTTAATTCATATATTCTTCTTTGTTTGTTAAGAAGTATCATGCGTTACTGTCAAAATTATAAACTCCAGTGAAATGATTATGCATGGAAGTTCAGAAGCATGCTAATGAATGGTCGTATTGATTTCAGCTGTACTTTAATATTGCCGTATGAAAATGATTTCGGGCTTCTTATTATAGCCTCTTTCTCTCTCTCTTCTTATCATTGATTTATTTAAAAAAAAAAGTTATTACTAACTGAAAGAAATTAATAATGGCTTGTTGGAACTAAAGTTTTCGAAGTGCACATTTGTTCACAATTGATAAAACTTGTGTTAATTAGTTGGCATGTGTTCTCTTTTGTTTCCATGTCCATACTTTATTTTATTTGAAAGGGAATTTCATTTATAGTAAAACGGTAATACAGGTAATTTGATAACTCTGCAGTAAAAGGCACAATCCTCGACTGTGACCGTTTCCACCCGTTTAATTTAATAATGGTCAATGAGTAGCCTAAGACCGCTTGGTTTAGTGACACTGGGGATTCGGGTGGGATGAGGTTTAGGGGAGGTTGAAAGTGAGAAACCAAGAAGGTTTAAAAGAGATTGAGGTAATAAATAGTGTCCGCCCTTAATATATATAGTTTTATCCTTTTTTTTTATAGAACAATGTTAATAATTCTAATTTTTTTATATAAATTGACGTGACATGTGAGTTTATGTTTTTTTATTGGTAAATGTTTTATTGTGAAGTCAATTAAAAATAAAAGATTTCATCTATTAGTAACCAAATGACAACTCACCGCCACATGAGTTGGTATTAGAAAAAAAAAAAAGTTTAGCAGGGGGTGTGGACTACGGCATTGAGCCACGCAGGGGGCGGGTGGTCATGACAATGGAGCGCGACAGAGCTCCTACTGGTGGGGTGGGCTGCAGCTCAGGGGAACCTCTCAAGTGTTTTGGTTGCTGCAAATCCTCTAGGGTTCAGATATACAGATTATGACTAAGATCCAAGGACAATTAGATGCAAGATTTGTTTCGATAGTTTAGTCATTTTATATGAAACAGTTAACATAATTAGCATTAGGAGAGTTGTAAAATATTTCGATTAATGAAGTGTCTCCATAATTTAAACAAAACTAGGGGTGTCAAGAGTGTCACTGTAGTTCTCATCATAATATTAGATCTTTTCCTTCTTACATGTTAAAGTTTCCATCCAATTCTTCAACAATTTTATACAGCAACTGTTAGGATCCTAGCTCAGAAAATCAGCCAAACACTAATACCTCACTCACACACCAGAAACAGCAAGAAAATGAGAATAATTGGAGGGAATTTTATTAATCTAATCAGCCAAGAACACCAAATTACACTGAAATGTAAAGGATAGAACGGAGAATTCGAGTACTCCGGGAACTCCTAATTTAGTGGTATTCGAGAGACCACCGCTCTCCCTAATCTCAGTTTCTCAAAACTCTCTAAATCACAACATACCTCTAGTGAGTTACTAAGCCCTTTATTTATACTAATTCCTACTAACTATACCAGCCCACTAATCAAACAAGTTCCCAAGTCATTAACGGATCCTAACATTACCCCCGCCTCAAAGAAACACCTTGTCCTCAAGGTGTTAAGTAATCACAGCTGTGTGTCTCCACTTCCTTCCCATTCCTATCACGCCAATTCCATTCAACCCCCCTTCTGCCACCCCGCTCTTTGTAGATCCGACCCCAATCGGACCGAAATAAGAAGACCTAGTCCAAATGTCACTGGAATTGTCCTTAATCGCGTTGGAAGTGCGTAGCCCAGCCTTAACGGCATCGGAACCAACCCAAATCACGCCGGATTTGAGAAACCCAGCCCTTGGCTCACCAGAATATGCCCTAATCGCACCATAATCACGAAGCCCAGCCCCAATTGCACGGAAATCAGCCCCAATCACGCTGGAATTCCAAGACCCATTCTAATTGCTCCAAAATCATCCCTCATGATACTTGGATTCCAAGTCCCAGCCCTCCCATCGAGAGACCCAGCCCCCAAATCGCCAGAATTGATCTTAATCGCGTCGGAATTGCAAATCCCAGCCTTCATGGCGTCAGAACTAGCCCCAAGTACACCGGAATCAACCCCTTTCATGCCGGAATCGTGAGGCCCTATCCAAACAACAGCCAAATCGTCGAGCCCAGCCTCCGTCGCGCCGGGATCTGTCTCCATAGCACCGGAACCAGCCCCTTTCACGCCGGAATCGCGAGGCCCGGTCCAAATCGGTCCGGAATCAGCCCCAACCGCGACCAAAACAGGGATGGGTTCCTTGTTCCGAGGGTACCCATGCCGTCCCAGCCCCGGAGCAAGCCTCTCCTCCTTTAACTCCGGCTCCCATTCCGATTCCCGTCGCCGAACAAGCTCCGCCGCCCTCTCCCGACGGTCGCGACCTCCGTCTGCCCTCCTCCCGTTGTCTAACAACCACTCACGCTGCAGATCCGGACCACCCAGCCCCATATCACGACGGATCTCACGCTCCTCCATGAGACCAACGTCTCTCCGGCGTCGTAACTCCCTCTCGCGGTCTCGATCTTCGCAAATCGGCACTTCCCGGCGAAGATCCGCCCGATTTGGCACCTCCACTCCAACTGGGTCGACACAATCTGGGCTCTCCTCGCCCCGAGGTGCACGATCTCGCCTCTCCCCGTCCCGTCGTTCGCCGTCGCGACCCAACTCGGCCTTCTCAGTCATCGGCCGCGCCGCCAGCAGTGCCTCCATCCTTCGCAGCACCGCCTGCACGTCTTCCATCTGAGTCCGAACCTTCCCCACCTGGTCTCAGAGCCCCCCGATACTCCCTCCAGAAACCTTGAGATTACCTCTCAGACTAGCCCTAAGTTTCTCTCTTAACTCAAAAAGCTCTATGGATCGTAGATGCTCTGATAACATTGTTAGGATCCTAGCTCAGAAAATCAGCCAAACACCAATCTCATACTCACACACCAGAAACAGCAAGAAAATGAGAATAATTGGAGGAAATTTTATTAATCTAATCAGTCAAGAACACCAAATTACACTGAAATGTAAAGGATAGAACGGAGAATTCAAGTACTCCGGGAACTCCTAATTTAGTGATATTCGAGAAACCACCGCTCTCCCTAATCTCAGTTTTTCAAAACTCTCTAAATCACAACATACCTCTAGTGAGCTACTAAGCTCTTTATTTATACTAATTCCTACTAACTATACCAGCCCACTAACCAAACAAGTTCTCAAGTCATTAACGGATCTAACAGCAACTAATGAGAGTTAAACGCAAACATCTCAAAAAATTTTAAAAAAACAAACAGAAAAAATAAATGCACGGAAAACGCGCTCTCATGTTTTTGGTAAATTTTGTTGTAATACACAAACATGCATGTATTAGGACACTCTTTGATTTAGTTGTAAATTTGATTAAGTCATCAAAATGCATTTTAGTGAGCCTTAATCAAATTCTAGTAGTAGAGACTAATGACCCATTATAAGAGCCAGGAGAAACCAGCCTGGCTTCATATGTCATCAAATTACATTTTACTAGGTTTTCTGAATCCAATTTTTATAAGTTCAATATTATAGGCCTCGTTCATTTCGCTGATTCGAGTTTAGAATTTGAGTTGAGATGTGATTTTATGTGAGAATTTTTTATTATAGTAAAAGTTAGATGTGATTGTTTGTGAGAACTTTTTACTGTAAAAAAACTCAAATTCTAAATTCAAATTAACGAAGCGAACGGACCTAAAGTATTCCGATCGATACTCTTTTTTCACATCCTTGACTCAACCGAGACAAAACAAAAAACATTTTCCAAAACATTTTTGTTGGTTTTTATAGTAGAGGTTGACCCATTGTGAAGAGCCAGAAGAAACCAGCCTGGCTTTATGTGTTAATATACTATGGCCCCACATGTGACATGACTACGAGTCGCTATTGACCAGAAAGCGTGTAGTATACGTGCCATTTATGTGTTCTCCATGGAATTGACTTTTGACGTTGCCATTGCTATGAGGCTTAATACTCGCCATGTGGACCAAGTCTTTGGACCCCACGTGGGCGATTTTTCATATCACACAATCCATAAGGTGGGCCCCAGACGGCGCATAAATCCTACCATTGGCTAGACATTAGAGCAAGTCAACACTCTTTTTTGCCCTTTGAATTTCCCTTTTGAAATTTGTTAAATCTTGTCTAATGACCCTCATTAGTGTCTCTTTCAAGTGCTCTGCAAAAGTTTCAGTATTTATCGGTACACGTCTTTACCTGTAGATTTAGTTCTAATTAATTTTATCGATTTAAATTTTATATTTTATATTTTTATAATTAAAAATTATTAAAAAATATCATATTTAATTTTTTTTATTATAGTTAAAAATTTTTAAAAAATATAATATTTTAATTTAAATTAAAAATTCGAATCCGTAAAGTGAACGAGGTTTTAATATTTATCTGCGGTAAAATATTCTTATATTACCGTTTATTTTACCGTTTCGAGTTTAGAATTCAAGTTTTGCTACAATAAAAAGTTTTCAAAAACAGTCACATCTAATTTTTTTGCTACAGTAAAAAGCTCACACATAAAATTACATCTCAACTCGAATTAAAAACTTAAATCAACGAACTAAACGGGTTCTAGTTATTTACGATTATTTTAAAATTTATACTGTCTTAATTATTAAATGAAATTTCTCCATTCACAAAAATTTTATATAACCGGATGGGAATATATTCCACTCTCTTATAGAGAGTGGACCCTATTTATGGAATCTATATGAGACTCACTTGTGGGGTACATTTTTTTGTGAGAGAGTGAAGATTTAACCCAACTGAGACAAATAAGACTCCGTTTATTTCATCGATTTGAGTTTTGTTACAATAAAAAATTTTAAGAAATTATCATATTTAACTTTTTTTCTACAATAAAAATCTCACATAAAGTTACATCTTAACTTAAATTAAAAACTCGAATCAATGAACTAAATGAGTCCTGAGATTACTCAGAAATCACAATCTTTTGACCTTTTACGTTTTGGTTATTTTTTCCTAAAAGAAAAAAAAAGGAAGTATGGGTTGTGTCTAGTCTGACAAAGTCAACCCTTCAAGAGATTCTGCAGTAAATCTCACTTATTGAGAAAAAATATTTTTGATATTAATTAAAATTGTTGTATAACCTAGCAAAAGACTTCAAATTTTGGTTAGTTAATTTTGAAAATTTAGAATGTTTTTGACAGATACACCTTTCCACCAAAGATGTATTAATGCCTGCAATGTCAACAATAGATTTTCCAGTCTTGTTTCAAATTACTCATGTAGTTGGGGGTTTTCCCCTTTTGAGGAATACTCTTGTAAGTGTTTTAATGAGGTGAATTTGAAAATTTTGATCGAAAACTGTTATCTGTCAACCTTTGTGTGCTTAATTTTTAGTGATTTTGGTTATTACTAACAATACTTTTCGTTTTTTACTGCGTAGAAATATTATGCGTTGACGCTTAGATAGACTTTAAAGATATTTAACTTACGTTTTTTCAAGAAAAAAAGTAGTTCACATGCTGCCAAAAACACACACACACACATATATATAATGTCTTAAATTCTACCGACGGATCAATTCGATAAATGTAATTTTTTCGATAGTGTGTGTGGCATCATTTTTTATATGTATAACACTCGATTATTTAAGTGTAATATTTAAAAAAATTGTGGTTTAATACATATAATATTGAGTATTACACTTAAAAGACACCGAATATTACCCATATTTATGAATAATGTTACACGTGAATATAAAAAAATTACATTTATTAGATCTGTATGACTACTGAACTCAAGACTTTACCTATATATATATAAGAGAATAATGGGTATATGAAAAATATCTTACTTGCACTGTTGAGTTCTGAACCAGATTTTCATCATTCATCGTTGATGAAAAGCACACAATAAGGATGAAGATTCCCTATTATAAATTCTCAAATAAATAACGAGATTCTACGATAGATATAAAAACATACCTTATTAGAAGGACTCTATTTTAAACCATCAAATCTTTATCATATTTTATTAGTTTTATCCCCATATATATATATATATATATATATACACACACACAGACACAGACACACACTCCTTTTGCATTCATCTTGCTTGGATCTAACAAATGGAAAAATAAATATTTATTATGTGTGGAGTAAAACTGTAATAAGAGAAACACTCGAGAGTTACACCCAACATATTAAATAGTTAGATTGAATAATATTATTGAGTTCCCTTGGAATTAGCAAATTAGTGTAATTTGTAACCTTTGATTCTACATATATCTTAGGTCATAAATGAACAATTATAATATTTCAAAGGGAATTTTGCGCTCGCTTTTTTGAGAAAGAAAATCTCAAGATGGCAGACTATGCTTTAGGTTCTAGAAATAATTCAAAGGAAAAAAAAAAAAAAAAAAAACATCTTACATTGTCAAGGGGGTATAGATTAGATTTTATCTTCACGTACGAGTTTTGAATCACTAATGAGTAAGGAAGTTGTACGAAGATTCTGAAACTCACTCTAGATCTTAATTTATGATTTTCAAGCTAGGGACAATTTGGCGACAAACCTCCAACGATTTAAAAACTTTGTCGTTTTTTTTATTTTCTATTTTTTTTTTTTGCACGTACATTGAAAATTTCCAAAATACCTTTACACAACAATTACACAATTAGTACGTAATCCAAATTCCATATTACATTACACTGACATGAACGTAAGAGCATGTAATAATGCTCCTTTTTCTTTTTTTGCTCTGAATTAATAATGCTCCTTAGCAGCCTGAGATAACATTAAAAAAAGCCAACTAACAATGCTTATATATCCAGAAAAGCAAAAATTAAAAAACACATCATAGAGTTTAATTTAAGCTTTTTTGCATGTTCGTGTCGCCGTCTAATCTTTTGGGGTTTGACACTTTCATATTTGAAAATCTTTCTTCACAATATTGATCCCTTAATTTAATAAAACAACAACAGTTAACTTTGAGCATCATTATGTTGTTTTAGCACTTGTACTCCCGAAACTTTTTGAGGCTTAACACTTTCATTCTTGAAATTTCTTTTTTCAGTCTTTTAATTCTTAAGATCATGTTCTTTTTATAACTCGAATCACATCTTAAACTTTTAATTATCGTGTTTTTTCTCGCATAAATTCACGTTTCAACTCAAAATCACAGAAAAAACGGGACTAATTAATTATTCACAGAGTTTCTTAAAGTAAGAAAACATACAATCTTTTGGCATCATGTGTAGTTCATCATTTTCCTTCCTTCTTTTGGTGGTTTGCTCCTCCCGCATTCCTCTTCTCAGACGTCAATCAATATTGCTAGATTGTTCACCTTTCTTCCTTCTTTATTACTTAGGCATATATCTTTTTTATTTTTTATTTTTTCTTTCTGAAATTGATGCATATATGTTTGTGCGAGTCCTCCCGCATTTGTTGGAATTTTCTTTTTTTGTTCTTTTCCAACTATTAACTTGATTAAGATGCCCCTAAAAAAATAATTAAGATGGTTAAAGAATCTGTGATGCTTGATCCTACTCTTCTGTTAAAATAAAACAAAAAACTAGAGTAAATTATACTGTTTCAATAATTTAGAGACTAAATTATCAAAAAAAGAGAGGAGAAGAAAAAACAGACGGGAGTGACAATATCATAAGAAGTTTAAGAAACACAAATAGTGAGAGAAACAAAAAAAAATAACCAAAAAAAAAAAAAAAAAACCATACGCATGAAAAATTATTATATAACATAGATGGGCAAAAGGGCTTGACTTGGTTTTGGTTTTGGACAACAGAAAACAGTGGCAGTGTGTATATTATTATATTTATACACATACATATAATATTAGCTTTTTCAGTTTTGAGGAAAGTATATATATACACATTATTGGCCTCTAGAAATGGAGACATCCTTTCCGTTAGGTGTGGAAGTACGTTGCAAACCGCGTTCTCATTTTCACGACCCCGACAACGCCCTCTCTTTCTCTTTCTTTTCTCTTCTCCACAGAAGAAGAACAAGAAGAAGACCCGATAATGGAGATTGGATCTTCTCCTCCTTTCCGGTCGCCATTTTCTTCAACCTCCAATTAAGGCTGAATTTTGATCTCCCAACCATCGAATACGCAACAAGTTGAGGTTCCGTACCATGTGATTTGGCGATGCGTTGGTTACCTAGCATTTCCTTCTCGTCGTCCGGCGGTTCCTCGTCTTCCTCGTCCAGATCGTCGCCGGTGGGAGGAGGAGACGCCGGAGAGAGGAGGTCGGCCGAGGACAACGTGCGAGGAGGAGGATGGCGGTTCGGTTCGAGAGTGAAGATCACGCGCCAGAGGAAGAGCCGGCATTTGAGCGACCGAGACTCCCCAGGGATGGCCAATTTGAGGTCTTCGAGCGGCTACGATAAGCTTCCGGCGAGGTCGTCGTCGACGTCGGGGATTCCTCAGCCCCTTCCGTTGCCGGAATTTTCGCCGGGTGCTCGCTGGAAGGAAAGGAGCGCCACCGGGTCCAGTGCCTCCGGGGATTTCGATCGCCCGTTGCCCTCGCCGAAGGCTGGGCCGAGCAGAGGAATTGACGACCGGGAAAGGGATAGAGCTGAAAATGCTCCAATTCGGAGGTAAAAAGGGGAAAAAAAAGAGAAACTTTTTCCCTCCTAATTTCATATATTTAAGGAAATTGGACACTTTTTTTCAGGGGGAAAAAAAAAACTTTTCTCCTTTGGGAATTGTGTTGGTATAACGAATTAGCATAAAAACTACATTGCGTTTGCAATTTACTTTTTTGGAGCTTAATCAATGAATATTTTCTTCTTTAATCTTATTTTGGTAAGAATTTTAAGCTGAGTGATGTATTGTGCGGTGTCTTTTTCTGATAAATAAGAAGACAACACAACAATTTTCCTTTTCTTAAAGTAAAGAAGTTCTTGCTTTTTGGAAATGTAATATGATGAATGGTCACAGTAAGTATATACAGCTTCAAATTAGCCTCAAACATTTTTGAACTCTTGGTTAATTTTCTTGTTCTTCAGTCTTGTTTATCTATCATGCTCGTTTAGTTCGCTGATTCAAATTTTTAATTTAAGTTGAGATGTGACTTTATGTGAGAGGGCCCGTTTAGTTTGTTGATTCGAATTTTTAATTTAAGTTAAGATGTGATTTTATGTGAGAGGGCCCGTTTAGTTCGCTAATTCGAGTTGAAATATGATTTTATCTGAGAGCTTTTTACTGTAGCAAAAAAGTTAGATGTAGAGCTTTTTACTGTAGCAAAACTCAAATTTTAAACTCGAATCGGTAAAATGAACGGGGCCTTTTACTGTAGTAAAAAAGTTAGATGTTACTGTTTCTAAGAGTTTTTTTACTGTAGCAAAACTCGAATTCTAAATTCGAATCGGTGAAATGAACGGAAAATTTTATTGTTTTTGAAAATATGATTTGAAAAAGAATAATGCTAGACATCCCAAAGTTAATCTCAATTGTTTTGGTACTCAGTTACTTGTGATATTATCAATCTCTTAATATTGATGGCATGTTTTTCAGCACCAAGCAATAAAACAATAACTCCCGTACCATATAGGTTGGTATTAAAATATTGAGATTAGAGTTGAGGTACCTATTACCTATCATTATTCTATAGAAAGAGTCTAAATGTTCATAGTAATTAAAAGCTTCTCACAGACAGTAATGCTGATTGTGCCGTTAAAAGGAAAGAGAGATAGGGAAAATAATGATGACGCTTATGATATGTTAGTGTCACCGTTTTGAGATTCTTGACCAAGTGTCTTATCTGATTTCTTTTTTGGTTCTTATTTCAGTATATTTTCTGTTCGGGACAAGAGAAAGAATGCAATAACAGGTCAATCGGAAACGAGGGCTGCTTGGAGGGGGCGTCAAAATGAGAATGGTTTTGATAATTTCAGAGTGGAGGTTCCAATTAGGAGTGCTCCAACTAGTCCTCTTGAAAGTCCTGCACTTAGCCCCCAACGACCAAGCTTTGATCTGGTCCCATATCATCTTTACATGGTTCCTAGAGGAAATCAAGTCTGGTCTGCACCTGAGATGCCAACCACAGATATGATGTCAGGGCTTCCTCCCCCAGCATTCTATGATTGTTCTGCGTTGAGTACTGACTGCTCACCATCAAGCAGTCCACCCAGTAAAAACATCTGCCAGCTCTGCAGAAGCCCAAACGGGTCTTCGTCACCATTCCCTGCAAGGCTATCCTTCGAAACTGCTTCAGCACGTCGGGAGAATAGCGTTCCTGTAGAGGTTCATCCATTGCCTCTTCCACCGGGAGCCATCACCATCCATTCGCCATCATCTTCCATTCCCCAAGTTGCAACTAAACCAGAGCCAGTGCCAATGAAAAGTCAGTGGCAAAAGGGAAAGCTTATTGGTCGCGGAACATTTGGAAGTGTTTATGTTGCTAGCAATAGGTATATAAAATTCATTTCACTTTTTATACTAGTTTCTTTCGCTGCTGCATATGCTAACTACATTGTACTTTTTCCCTTCTGAGTAGAGAAACTGGTGCTTTATGCGCTATGAAAGAAGTTGAACTATTTCCTGATGACCCCAAATCTGCAGAGTCTATAAAGCAGTTGCAACAGGTTATTCTCCATTATTTTATTAGTATGAATCTCTTTTTCTTATGTGTGTGTGTGTGTATATATATATGTATTATTTAATATCTGTGGAGATTATTTAACATGTATTTTGCTCTTTTTTGACCATTAGGAAATCAACGTTCTCAGTCAGCTCAAGCATCAAAACATTGTTCAATATTATGGTAGTGAAATAGTAAGTACTCTCCTAATTGTATCTTTAGACATCCAGGCTCATAGCCAAAAATAATTTATAAACTAAAATTCCGCGGCAGGTTGAAGATAAATTTTATATTTATCTAGAGTATGTTCATCCTGGTTCGATAAATAAATACGTCCGGGAACACTGCGGAGCCATTACAGAATCCGTTGTTCGCAATTTCACCAGACATATTCTCTCTGGATTGGCTTATTTGCATAGCACAAAGACAATTCACAGGTATGATCACATTGTTTGGTCTGATGAACTGAATCAATATCTGCAAGTATTTGGTGATTTTCTTTCCATTGATGCAACCAATTATTACTGGTGAAAGGGGCTACGTAGATCAGTTCATGTTTTAGATACTACTTCCTCTTTTTTCTTTAATACGTGCAGAGACATTAAGGGGGCTAATTTGCTTGTTGATTCATCCGGTGTCGTTAAGCTTGCCGACTTTGGGATGGCGAAGCATGTGAGTAGTGGTTATTCCTGTTTGGGTGGTGACATGACTACCTAATCAGGGTCCTTAACAGAACCATTCCCCATGTTCTTTTCTTAATGATAGTTCGATTTCCATGTTTTAGTTTTCTGATGTTTGGTGTCAATAATCTTACTTTATTTGTTGCGCAGCTTACTGGCCAAGTTGTGGATCTTTCTATGAAAGGAAGTCCATATTGGATGGCTCCAGAGGTATCTACTTGTTGCTTTCATATTTATTTTGGGCTATTTCTTTTGATGCTGATATAACTTCTTTCTTGCAGCTCATGCAGGCTATGATACAGAAAGATAACAGCTCTGATCTTGCCCTTGCTGTTGATATTTGGAGTTTGGGTTGCACTATTGTAGAAATGCTCACGGGAAAACCTCCTTGGAGTGAATATGAAGGAGTGAGCACTTATATCATGTTACGATATAAAAATTGCTAGAGTAGGAAGGTTATAATTAAAAAAAAAAAAAAAAAAGGAAAAGCCACAAGCCTCATTTAAATTCCCTTTTAATTTTAAGCCACTGCCTGAAAACTGTAGATATGTAATCATCACGTTTGATTCAGAGTGTCACCTTAGAAATATTGTCTATGAATGCAGGCTGCAGCCATGTTCAAAGTTTTGAAGGATACTCCACCGATACCGGAAACCCTATCAAGTGAGGGCAAGGATTTCTTGCAATGCTGCTTTCGGAGAAATCCTGCGGACAGGCCAACAGCTGCCATGTTACTTGAACATAGATTCTTGAAAAACTCACACCAGATGGATGTCCCTTCTTGCACACATGCATTTAGTGGATTAAACTTAATGGTAAATATTTAATGCCATTTGTAATGTTTTTGATAAACTCTAGTTGTTTGTATTCTAATTTTTTGTTCATTTTCACAGGATAAACCCCATAGTCCAACAACAGAACGATCTGAAAACAAACTTAGTCAGTCACCAAAATCGCTAAGCACGCAAGTTGTTGGAGGAAATGTTGCCTCTGAGAGGTAAGAGCGCACCGCTTTGCCAATGCCCAAGCCTCCTCGTCTAACAGGGGATACATTTCTTTCTTTGGTTACTTTTGCCTTGCGTGACTGCCACCATCAGCTTCATGCAATATTATTTTTCTTCAGTGAGAGCGGACAGCAATGTCGTCCTGATTCTTCTGATGCAACAATTACATCTCGCCATTCTCCACGTTCTACACTTGAGGGCGTTCCTGGTTTATCTCCTCCGCACTCAGCCCGCAAAACAAATTGGCCAAGCTATCGTGACGCTAAAACAAGTCGGGTTTTCAGTTAATGCACGGAAAAGAAATTCCTGCCATTTCTAATTGCTTTTGGTATAGTGAGGTCCCAAAATTGAGCTATACACTTAACGTAGATGCTCCTATAGGCGTGTTGCGGAAACAAAGCGTTACTGTAGTTGGTTTGCTGCCGTGTTTTGCTTCGTTTTCAACTTCTGGCTAATTTAGAAGCAGTTTTTGATGCTGACTTGTTTAAAAATTCAGCAAAAATCCTGTAACTAAAAAATCTGTTGGGTATTTAATGTGCCATAAATGGTGTCAAAGTGTATACGTAGATAATAGAATGTCAAAATTGTTGTTCTCGTCTTGTTTTCCTCTGGGGAGTAATGATACGTAATCAATCTTCAAAGGGAGCTTGAATTCTTTACCATTGGGGTCGCCTTTTTTAAATATCACAAGCAGTCAAGCCTACAAGTTACCTAAACAAATTATGCAAAATAAATAAATAAATAAAACAAAAAAAAAAGGAAAACAAAATAATTAAAAAAAAAAACAAAACAAAACAGGAAAAACAAACTAACTACTAAAGTTAAAAAAACGACCACAGTGGGAGTCGAACCCACGACCTTCTGATCCGAAGTCAGACGCGCTAATCCACTGCGCTATGCGGTCATGCTTGTCCTCAGATCTCTTATTTTATTTTATTGTAATTAGTTAACAGACAATTTCAACAGAAATGGTTACCTAGCAGATGACTATCCCTAACTTTTGTAGATGTGGACGTCACTTTGGTCCTTAACATTTAAAACATTCTATAATTAATCTTTGTAGTTTTATTTTATTTTAATTTTGATTTTTTCATTAATTAATTGTTATAATTAAGAATTGAAATCGGAAACAACTAAAATTTAAAGAGTATCGGTGTAAATTAATTTTTGTTTTTGTTTTTTTGTGTTGTTTTAGTTTTTAATTTTTATATATTTTCAATTTTATGGTTAGAAAGAAATGGACGAACGGCATAGTGCGGTCTCCCCTTTCACTTTCTTTTTTTTTGGCCGGGTTTCCGTTAAAAAGAACAGAAAACAGACTAACAGAGCGTTATTCATTGTTAGAAAATCATCCCTAAAGGAAGAGTACATAACAGATCTTGCATGAAAATATGAAATGTATCTGTATTAAATATTAATTTCTGGCTCAAAATGAAAAACAACCTTTTCTTTTTGTTTTGTTTTTGTTTTTTCTGCTCTGCGGCATTTTTTTTTTTTTTTTTTTTCAATTTTGTATGGGAGGTGGTCATCTTCATCTTGAGCTTGCAGCACCAAAAAAACGACGACGGGATAAAAAATAACAATATCCTGGAAGAACGACAACCGAACATAAAACGGCAGTTCTTTTGAAAATCGACAGATTTTCAGTAAACGTATTAAAATAGATAATAATAAAAAATCCTGGATAACAGCATCAACACATCATAAGAACGACGACATCTTGAAAATAAGAATAACCTAAAACGACAATAAGTTTTGAAATACGAATCCTGACATAGACATAATTAGTACACATTTTGATAGTTCTAGTTTTTATTTCTAATTTTGAGATACATATTCGTAATATTATACTCGAGAAACTAAAAAAATATCATTTAATTTTGTCATTTAAAATATTTCCAATATATTGTTGTTCATTCTAATATTTTTAACAATTACAATAATAAAATAAATACTAATTTTTGATATATTGTTGTTGTTTTTAAATATTTTATCAATTATTAATTATATTTAAGTAAAATTTAGTATAGTATATTTTGACTCTAATACAGATATCTTAGAAAACATATTTTTAATTTGTTAGGGAAAAAATAAAATGGTAAATGGATAGTTATGTTTTCTTATTGTTATTATTTTAGGACATTTGAACAATGATAAGAGCAGTTGTTGTGAAACAGCAATCCACAACATACTCCTCAAAATCTGCTTCTAGATTGCAGTTTTACATCCAAAAATGGAGCACGTAGTTAAGAGTATGAACTATAAGAATATTAGAAATCCTCCGTTTAGACTTTTAAAATTTTTTAAGGTTAGTTACATAAATGTTGTTGGGATTTTGGATTTGTTTTGTTGTTATTATTTTGCAAATTGATTTGCTAGCTGTGGGATTGATTTGCTGCAGGATGTTGATTTGGAAGTTTTCTGTTTTTGTGGTCACTGTTCTAGGAAAGTCTATTGGATTGAATTGGATTTTCATACCTAAGAAGTCAACTATTGCAGGATTTGTAAACTTTGGTTTTAATGGATTGATTTGTTGAAAGCAAAGATATTGATATGCTGATTAAGTCGTCCAGGTACATGGAGAATCAATTTGGATTAATTTGGTGAGAGTCAACTTTTGGTCTTTTTTGGTGAGTTGGAAATTGTTGGAATAATTGATTTGTGATTGAGATTTTCATGAATCATCTATGTTTCAGAGAAATACGTCCAGGTTCGTGTGGTTTTATATGAGAAGATTTCACGAATCAGCTTTTGACAGCTTTGTTGTAGAAATTGTTGCAACAGAATTTGCTACAGATTATTGACAGTGAACTGCATTGAAGATCTTTGACAGCTGAATTTTTTGATTATTTAATTGAAGTCTCATAATGGTCTCACTACGCCTTTTAAGTCCTAAAATTTTAGTGAGTCACATTATTTTGTGAGTATTTATTTTTCGTATTCATTTAGGATAAGGAATTTGGGTTTTCGGAGAAAATTGTATTGTTGAAGGCATTTCAACGTTAAGTCGAGGGGAGCTCGCTGAGCAAGTCCAATAGGTAGTTGCAAGTTCATAGGCATCATAGTTAGAAAGAATCTCGTGAAGATTAAGTCCATTTGAGTTGTAATATTGGTTACTTAGTGGATTGTTCATCATCCCGGCGTGACCCCACAGATGTAAGTAGTTATCGAACCACGATACCAATCTCTTACGTCTTTTTACAATTATCCTCTTACTTTTATTTGTTGCAACGAATTTTACGATGAATTTAGTAAAAAGACTTAACCAGTAATTTCAAATATACTCCTTAATTTCAAGTTTTTCTTAATTTATTCATCCCTCCGCACTCTGTAGGCAAAAATAAAAAAAAGGATGAAAAGTAAAAGTACTTTGTATTTGATAAAATTTATTGCAAATATTTGTTTCATTAAAAAAAATTTATGAAAAATACTTTAAACATTTTAAAAACATGAAATTCCACATCTTCTTTTTGAATCTTATGTTTTATTTAACAGTTATGTCTTCTTTAAATTTTCAAAATATTTTTCAGATACTATTTGAGAATATTTTTGTTCTTTGCCTCACTTTTTTCATCCATAAAGTGTGCGAGGAATGAGATTGAAAAAAAAATCTTCAAAGGGCCCGTTTAGTTCGCTGATTCGAGTTTTTAATTCGAGTTGAGATGTGATTTTATGTGAGAGCTTTTTACTGTAGCAAAAAAGTTAGATGTGATTGTTTGTAAGAGCTTTTTACTGTAACAAAACTCGAATTCTAAACTCGAATTAGCGAAATGAACGAGGCCTTTATCATTTCTAAGAAAATGGATAAAAATGAGAGAAACTTATAAGAACAAAAAATTGTTCTTATGTAGAACTTGGCTAAGATCTAAAAACTATCGGATTGGTCTGGTTCGGCGGTTTCAGGCAGATCATGCATAGCTATAGTGGTCCGTCTCCTCATAGCAATCCGGATGGCGGTCCTGACTAAACCCTAACGGCAGTCCTGGATTGCATCAGCGTTGGTCTCGACTCAACCATGTCATCCATCCTTGACCTGACCTTGACGGCAACCCTAACTTGACTATTTTTTTATCACGATTTGCCGTAGAGATCTTAGCCTATCGGCTTTATCCAAACTCAAATATGTTGTCAGCTTGACTCCGATAACGATTCTCACTTGTTGACTTAACCCCAACAACAATTCCCATAGGGGTCTTGATCATGGACTCAACCTTAATAGTGATCCCAACTCGGCCTTAGTATCGATCCCAGCTCGTCAATCTGACCCCGATGTCATTGCTGTTGGGAATTGTGTTCTAGAAGCATGCGATGTAATATGATATTTATTATTTATTTAATAAAATAGTTTATTCATTGTTTTATGTGCATATATTAATGAATATTTTATGAATATCAGTGAAAATTCCATGATTATTTATGTGACCTTAAATATTGTATATAAGTGTTATATGCGAGAGGATAATATTTAGGATAATAATCAAAACGATATTCGTTGTGAATTTAATTAAAGTTCAAAATCTTTAATTAAAACATTACTAATACATGTCATTCACATTTAGAATGGAACAGTGTTATCCGCATTGTTAATATGACGAGATATTAAATGAGTGTATTACATATGATGAGATTATGTGGAACAGAGACGCAGACACAATATGAATTTCTGATAATTTCCGTTAAGTATAGAAATTCTAATTGAGTCTACCAATGGTCATATATAGAAAAATCTTAATCTTGAGTTTTTAGCAGACACCTATTTATGGATTTGTGTCTTTTAATTTACTTGGTATAGATTCTGAGATCCTGAATCATATTCCTTGTATTTTGAAGACATGATGAAGTGAGTAGCCCGGATGTTATTATATGAGATGGAATCCATTCCTTCTTGAAGGAAGAAGTAGATAAATAGTTCTCTTGAGGGTTGATTTGGTACTTGGACTAGTAGGAGCTCCGATTCATGAATTTGTTTTATGAATCACTGTCCATTAGAGAATCAATTGTACTCAAGAATAAAGATGTAAATAGAGAGGTTAACGGATTTTCATCTAACTCTAATTATGAATTATTAATGGAAGATTAATCTATATGTAATGACTATATCAAATGAACACTTCACAGTTCAAAAGTAAATTATGTCTATAATTATGAGAGTGCAATTCCAAGTTTATAGTATAGTAACTTTTAGAATAATAGAATTAATTAATTAATTAAAGTGTTTAATTAATTATTTATTTTATTGGAGCTCGAAATTATTGGTCCATGAGTCCCCGCGTCGTCCTTGTAATCCTACAAGAAACTAAGGGTAAAATGAGAATTTTAGAATTATAGAATTCTAAAATAAAATGCTCAAAGATAATTAATTAATGATTAATGATTAATTAAATAATGTGATTATTTAAGTTTAAATTTAAATTTTAGAACACACATGTGAAGGTGTTCAGATGGTGTGAACGCCCAACACGGTGTGAGTCCTATTGGGATTCAGTTGCTTGCTCTTCAAGTTGTCCATTTGACTTATTTGATAAGTTGTTCAATTTGAAATTCAAATTAAATTAAGTTTGACTTGAATTTGAATTTGAATTTAAGTTAAAACTGGACTGTAGGATAAATGCAGAATTTTGCCCTATTCCCTAGCTACTATATGTGCCTACCATAGGAAGGAATCTACCTAAGGTGGCCGGCCAACATGTGGACATGGGAGAGAGATTTTGTTTCAAAAAGCAAATTAAAAGTGAGAGATAATTATTAAATTTTATATTGGAGATAAAGTTTAGACTTCTTCTGGGAGTCTGACTACTACTCTATAAATAAGAGATTGCAGAAAATTGGAGAACACAATTTTTGCTCTCTCCTAGCTATAGTGGCCGAATTATAGAGTGTGAGGAAAGAAACAATTTTCTCTTAAATTCTACGTTGTCTATGTGTTGGTGTTTGTGGAAACCTTGAGTGTTTATTCACTTATCCCGTTTGTTTCAGGTGTACCCACACACACGTCTTCATAGATTCAAGGAATTGACGAGGAAGATTCAAGTGTTCTAAACTAGCTTGGAGCAAGGAACGTTCGTGGTCAAAGAACTCAAGTTATCCGTGGGCATGATCCTGACGATGGTCCCAATTTCAATGTCGATCCTAATCTGTCGACCCAATCTTAGTGCTTAACAATTGGCGACCTCAATTTTATTAGTGATCAGAACGACAGAACCTAAGATTTTTGCTTTTTTTTTTAATTGAAAACAAGAATTTTTACATTTATAATTTGGAATACAATTGAACATAATAATTAAAAAAAAGATCACCAAACGTGTTCTTTAAAAAAAATATCTTTTTTCTAAAAAGATTACCTTTAAAAAAAAATAAAAAACCGTTTAAATAAATATTACCAGACGCGCCCTAACTCCTAAGATATTCATTAAGTTCCTCATCTAACATTTTCGCTGAAGATTACGTATGGCCAATTTACCAGCTTTAAGCAATAGTTTTCCTTTTCGGCGCAAAAACACAGACAAAAGAATAGAAAGCCATTAATGTCACAGATAAAAGGAACTTTTCTCGTCGAACTTTTTTGAGTAATTGGTACAGATAATTCCTAATATTTTTAATTAGTAGTAATTTGGTTCATAATTTTTTAACTTTAGCAAAATACCTCTCAACTTCCCTAATCATGTACAATTAGATCCTTTCCGGCACATTCTGTTAGTTTTATTACGGAAATTTGTGTGTGACTTGTCGCGTGACATTCTAATACGGTGTAAAGACTAATTTACCCCGGGTTTTCTTATTGTGGTCTTTTGAAAAATTTTTATTGAGTTATTTTAGAAGATTTTAACCACATTTATTTTACCGATTTGAGTTTAAAATTCAAGTTTTACTACAATAAAAAACTCTTAGAAACAGTAACATTTAATTTTTTTATTACAATAAAAAATTCTCATATAAAATTACATTTTAATTTAAAATAAAAACTCGAATTATGGAACTAAACAAACTTTAGAACTTTGGGTACGTTGAAAGTCAGAAGTGGGGGAAATAGGGTTATATGATGTTGGTGAAATTTTCTTCTCCAATCGAGTCTGAATACGTCTTCCATTGAGAGTGAGATTTCTTCATTTGTCATTTAAGATGGTGGTTCTTCGTGCTAAAAGGGATGGGCTGCCTAACCATCGAAAGATTTTCCCTTTTTTCTTTGTTTTTTGTTTTTTTTGTTTCGTTTGTTTCGTTTGTTTTTCTTTGTTTGCTTTTTTGGTTTATAGGATCAATGATTGTTGTATGTTTTACAGATTTGAGATGAGACGGGAATGGTTTGGGTACGTTGATTTTTTTATTCCTTAAAACTGATGCAATGTGGAAAGAAAAAATGGTCTAATTATTTATTTATACATATATGAGTTTTATTAATCATGCGGCTTTTATTTTGAATTGTTTATTCAAGTAAGTTGAGATTTTATATTTAGGGTTTTTTTTTTTTGAATTGTTTATTTGGATGCAATGTTCGGTTTCTATCTTTAGTTTGAATGGCTGATGTAATGTTTTATTATGGTTTACTTTTAATTGTTTATTCAGCTCTAATCACTAGGGTTTATTTTATTGGTATTGATGTTTTATATGGCTATTGTATCGCTTCTACATGGTAAACAAATATTCAGCTCCTGATTATGGTGATCTTTACACTTTGGAAGTGCCACCTCTGCCAAGAGGAGTTTATATTTGGTGAGACTGACGAAATACCTAGAAACATAGAAACCTAATCTGAGCCTATTCCTAAATCTGTTATAGTGATCGGGACCCATGCCGAGATTGTGATTGAGACTGATGTTCTATATGAGAATATTGATCGAGTAGCCGAGCATGATGTTGTTACTGAGGCCGAGGGTGAAGATGTTGGTGGCAATGAGAATAAAGAGGTTTAATTGACGGAAAAGATTAAAAGATTAAAAGGTTTAATTGGCAATGAGAAAATTGACGAAATATAACAGAAAAAGATTTAATTGCACTTAATTAAGAAAATTAAAAGGTTTTTATCAAAATTAAAAGAGTAAAAATCACATTATTACTGTTTAAAAAGATTAGAGACTATCTGTACTAATTAATTTAACTTTTTTAGAGTGCATTGATACTTGATAGTGGTCCAAGCAGTTTCTCCGCTTAATCGTTTTTGTTGTTTTCTCAACTCTCAAGAATAGTTGACAGTTGGTCTGATCATCCAATCGAACGGCAGAAATGGACACTTCTATAGCTACCTTATTCTTCCAAATCCCTTGATACCGCATAATTTATTAAAGTGACGCACTAGTTCTAACTTTTTTTTTTTTTTTTCTTTTTCCATAGATAAGCCAAATAGTGAATGAAAAGATGAACCCATTTTGGAATTATGTCTTTATATATTATATATAAATGTGGGCATCCAAAGACAAAATGCAATCACATGGTTATTACAATATAGCTATAGGCACCCGATTATATTCTTCTTTTTTTTCTCCCCAAATTGCCTTCCCCATATTGAACCTCTTTGGACTCAGAAATGGAGCCTCCACCACCACAAGCCATAGAGACTTCAACCAAGAGTTTCCAGATAGAAGAGGATGAACAGGACAGAGCTATTAATGAATGGTATTTTCTTTTTTCTTTGAGATTTTTTTGTTACCCTTTGTTTAAAATTTTCAGCACTATATTTTTCTTGAAATTGGCTTTTGTGTGTGTGTGCAGTTGTTCTTGTTGTTATGACTGCTCGGAGACCTGCTTTGATTACCTATGCTGTTATTAATGGGCATAGATATAATCCGTTGAGATGGTTGTTTGGACCCAATTTATGTATTTTGGTTTAGTGCTATTATATGACTTTCATGGGTGTAATCAAAGAACGTGTTTTTTCTGGTTTTCTTTGAAATCATAGTTCATATATGGAAAAATATGTACTTTCTGGTTAATTTAGTTGTAATTGTATGTCTTCCTCTTTGCTTTATCACTCTGCATATAATCCCTTTCCCTACCATCGCCTTTAATTTGGTGGACACAACCAACTCTTTCAGTTTTTATTTATTTATTTTTATTTATTTATTTTTTATAAAGGTCATAAAGATGATCTAAAGATGTGCTTTATCCTCACCCAAGTTCCAAAATCATGTCTGTATCACAAATCATTCGGTAGTGTTCTTTTTTTTTTCTCTTAAAAGTTATTATTACTATTGGGCCCCAAATATTGGATTTTGATTTGCGTGCAAGATTCTAAAGAATGCCTTGTGTTGGTATATTGGTTTTTGTTGAATCCGATGAAGATGATTATGGTTCAATTTTTTGGATGATCACATTCGTTTTTAGCATTATTATAAGAGGCTATATGTTTGTACCAAGTCCGAAAGCCGATCGGTTTCTGCGCACCCAAACCAATTTAGAGTTTTGGTGTGCAAGAAATGAGTTGAACTGTCACATGCATCTTATTCAAACACTTTTTGTCCAATCTCTCCGTGTTAAATTGTAATACACAACGTCGTTTAGTACTTTAGTGATGTATAATCTAAAAGATGATTGTGTAGTAAAATAGAAAAATGTATATTCATACACAATTGATAAATAGAAAAATGATTGTGTAGTAAAAAAATAGGGAAAATGTTTCCGGATTACTTAGACCTTTTCCATTTCAAATGTTAATGCCATTGTTATATTTGACACCAAAAAGAGTATTTATAAAAATTCTCCTAAATTATGACTTGTATAACATTTTATTCATCAATTTCTAAAATGTAACAATCCTTCCGTCGAAGAATTTAGAAAAAATGAGTTTTTTTTTTGGAACAAAATATGAGGTTTTGATATTAAAAAGAATATAATTTTATATTTAAAATCCTCAAGTCTTTCTTCATAAAAACTTTAGGTGTCAATATAATTTTCTCCCATAGAATTGAAAACATAAATTGTGATTTGAACGAGTGAAATCGACTAATGAGTTAGATTTTTATTTCCAAAGAACAGGGGAGCTACATTGGCGAGAATTGAGACAAAGGAGGGAGACTGGTGGGGAACTTCGTGAAAGAGATTGAGAGAATAAGAGAAAGAGCAACCTATTCAGGGTGGTTGTTGTTTTACATTTATTTGCTTTGTCTTTCAACTTCTTATTGAACACTAACATTAGTATCACTTGCCAAAATGACGTCATTTTAGTTTAGACACTCTTTTTTTAAATAAGTAACCAAGAAAGGTCAGTTCGGTTATAACCAAACTCCGAGCCGCCTAAAACTGAAATCAACCGCCATTACATTGGTTTGGAGCTGTGAACATCAGTTCTGACGTGGAATTGACCCACCAAACAGGTTCAGTCAATTGCACGGATTACAATGATTCGCTAATTTCAGTAATAGCCCTACTCAATGGAGTCAGGAATTTTTTTAGGAGGTGTGAATTAAACCAAAAGTTGGAATTATACCTTCATTAATCAAAGTATATGGTATAATGTCATCCCTAACCCATGTAATAGAATACCATTATAGGGGCTTATGGGCATGTTGGGGGAACTCGAAAAAAAGTTTCTCCTTTTATGTGAGTATGCAAGTTTCTTTCTTTGTTCCATATCCTATATCATGACAAATTAAGAGCTTGTTTGGTTCTACAACTCAAATTGTAGAGATTTAAATCTTTTTGTTAGAATTATAAATTTAAACTGTGGTGATTTTAATTGTGATTAAAACCGGTAATTTAGATATGTAAATAAATTATAATTTGAATTGAGAATAAAATTTGAAATGTGTTTGAATAAAGTGTTAAAAACTGTCATTAGAATTTTGTAACAAATATTATAAAATCTCATTGTAAATGACATTAAAAAAATATACAATATAGGTGGGGGTTTGTTCCTCTCTTCATTATGAACACATTAAAAAAAAATCGTCTCAATCAAAATTAAAACGAAGAAGTTATGACATTCTTAAAATTAAAATTAAAAAGAGAAAAAAAATAGAATCTAGAACTGTTGAACTGTTGACAATAATTCGGATTGTTAGAATTTAAAGGGGTGGTGAATTCTAAAAATCACAAACACTAATTTAAATCCTGAATTAAGATTTGAATCCTAACAAATAATTTGAGTTGTTGAAACAAACAGGTCACAAGTCAATTCCCCACACCCAACTTAACCCTCTAATCCCACTTCCTATATACTTTCTTTGGAGATCATGACCTTTTTCATTCCGTGATCTCTTATTTTCAAGCATTTGATAGATTTGTTCTAATAGCTCCTATTATATTACTCTATACAGATTCCACTCATTCACTTACATTGTATTATTCAAATCGCCTTTTCGGCTCAAGAATACTATTATGAACCTGTTTGTTTTAACAAGTCAAACTGTTGTTTAAGATTTAAACTTTAGTTTAGGATTTAAATTGGTATTTGGGAGAGGAAAATTCAAGGACAATTTAAACCATTAATAATGGTTCAAGAACAACTCAAATTGTTGATTTTAGAATTCACCTCCCCCCTAAATTCTAACAATCTGAACTGTTGTCAACAGTTTAATAGTTCCAATCTTAAAAATGTTATAACTTTTTCATTTTAATTCCGATTGAGATGAGTTTTTTTTAATGTGTTCATAATAAAGAGAGGAAGAAATCTCACCCATATTACATATTTTTTAATGTCATTTATAATGGAGTTTTATAAAATTTGTTACAAAACTCTAATGATAGTTTTCAACACTTTATTCAAACATAGTTCGGATTTTATTCTCAATTCAAATTACAAATTATTTACATATCCAAACAACAATTTGGATCACAGTTTAAATTCTACAGTTCTAACTAAAAAGGTTAAAATCTATACAATTTGAGCTGTTGAACTAAACAAGTCCTGTATTTCTTAAATGGGAAAAATGCGCTCCAACGTATCTCCCACAATAACACTACTTATCTTAAGAGCTAAAAAATTTTCAGCCACACCAACTAAAAAAAGAAAATATAAGGAGTGACAATTTGCCCTTTTAGGTGCAAAAATTTGTCTCATTAGAGATGTTTTTCTTTTAGTCAAACTTGGAAGGTATATGTAGTCCAAAGATTCAGAAGTCTGCTAGTGTATTATTTCTAAAGTACTACTGGTAAATACTATTAGTGCAATTCGTCATCCTATCACTTAGAGCCAGTTTAATATATCACTCAATCATGAAAACACATGATGTGGAATTGTACCAAACAACTAATAAAATGACATTTCAGACCTCAAGAAAATTTGTGTATAAATTGTGTTCACTTAGCACTTAATGCTGACACACTTAATAAACCTAAACATTTGTAATCACTGTGCATGTTATCTTATGGATTACAAACCTTCCAAATTTTTCTTCCTTGCCTTGTTTTCCCTCTTATTCCTAAGCCCTACTCTTGTGTCTCCTTAACTTGACTACAATTACTATGATGCAACGTGCCCCAACCTTGCAAGAATTGTTTGTTATGGCGTTCGGACGGCGATCGCAAACGATACTAGAATGGCGGCCTCTCTTTTAAGGCTTCACTTTCATGATTGCTTTGTCAATGTCTTTCAACTTATATATCTTGGACTATATCTCTTATTATTGCCTGCATATAATCGTACTTTTAGTTGGAAAAAAATTGCCACAACTACTTCGCAATAGCCAAAAAAAGAACTAGAAATTAAACAACGTTCACGCACACGAGGAAGTTGTAAATAGTAGTATGACTTTTTGCTGGCTATACCCTTGAGTGATATTTAGGATGCGTTTAGAATTAGTTTCAGAATGTTTTTGAAAACGTTTTTGCAAGTCTTTTAAGACACGAAAATGAAAACAGTTTGCAAATTATGTTTGTTTAGTAAATATTTTGAAAACGAAACAAAAACAAAAAAACAATAAGAATTATTTTGTGAATGAATTAAAAAACGGTTGAAAGTCATTTTCCCTTTTATGTTTTTATTTTCTTGTACTCTTAACATTGTTATAATATATTAATTAATAATTATAACTAAATACAATTTCATTTTTTTATTGTACTCAAAATAATATCTTAAAAAACCAACCAAACGAAATTTTACAATCGGTTACAGAATGATTCTCAAAACAATCTCATTTTTACTTTTATATTGAAAACGAAATCATTTTGAAAATGTTACCAAATGGGCCCTTAGTTTCTTATAATTACAGAAACTTCATGACTATTAGTCAATTAAGTTCTTCACTTTCTTGGCATGCAGGATGTGACGGGTCTTTGCTACTCGACGATACCGACACATTTAAGGGGGAGAAAAACTCATTGGCAAATAAGAATTCAGTCCGAGGCTTCGAGACTATTGACAACATCAAGTCCTATGTGGAGAAAGCTTGTCCATCCACTGTCTCTTGTACGGACATTGTCACCCTGGCAGCTAGAGAAGCTGTATTTCTTGTAAGTAAACTTCTCTATATATTATGTTAAATTGTGGAAAATCACCACAGCTATTAGAGGTTTGTATGTATATTGTAGAATGTGTATATATCAAACCTTTACCAGATATGCGTTGTTGTGGTTGTTCTCAGTCTGGAGGCCCATATTGGGCTGTACCACTCGGCCGCAGAGATGGCACGACGGCTAGCGATCCAAATGGAGCTCTTGCGCAGTTGCCATCACCCATTGAGCCTTTTGAAAATATCACTTCCAAATTCACTTCAAAAGGACTTCAGGTTTGCTTCCTATAATCATGTCTATACTAATTCCATGACTATTGCTAAGTTGCGACTTTAGGCTATTTTTTGGTAGGAGGGGAAAAAAATTAGAAGCAAACAAAGTACATAATATTGGGTTAGGTGGTGAAAATAGAGAAGAGGCGGATGACTTTTCTCTTATTGTGTTTGGAATAGATTCGCTCTACTTATCTATGCCTATTTGGAGAGATATACAATTATGGTTTTTTGAAAGATTTGAAATCTCTCACCCAATTCATTCTCTTATCTTTTTTCTCTTACCGAACAACTATGAATGTTAAAGTCCTTCCAATATTCCTCTCATCCTTTTCTCTTTTACTTTCCCTCCTATCAAATAAGCTCTGAATGTCCCATTTTATATGTAAAAAAAAAAAAAGAAAAAATTATTACTTGCATTCACATTCATCTATCCATGTGTACTTGGAATATAGGTGCTCACACTATTGGATTTGCTCAATGCTTCAAGTTCAAGAATAGGCTCTTCAACTTTGATGGTTCAGGCAATCCTGACCCATCACTGGATTCATGATCACTTCGAACAAACTTGCAAGGTGTGTGCCCGAACCGGCACGATTCGGACACGACTTTGGTTCTGTTGGATCCCGCCTCTTCCACGAGATTCGACAACAACTTCTACAGAAACCTTTTGAACAACACCGGACTCCTCCAGTCTGACCAAGGTCTTATGGAGGACAATACAACTGCAGCATTGGTCATGAACTATAACAAGTATCCCTATTGGTTTGCCAGGAACTTCGGAGCTTCCATGGTCAAGATGGGAAATTTGGGTGTGCTCGCAGGACAAAATGGGGAAATCAGGAAGAATTGTAGAGCAGTAAATTGAACAAAATTACATGTCATGGATCAAAAAGAAAAAGAAAAAAATGAACCTAGAAAGTAGAAAGCTTTATAATTAAGGATTTAAGTAACTCCTAGCGTGCGTATATGTAGCTTTCCGAAAAGGAGGGGAAGAACTCCTTCTATCTTGTGAGAACTATTAATATATATATATATATATATGTGAAACATTTAGAGATCTTATTTATTCTCGTTTATATATATATGTCATCCAATATTTACTCATCAATAGATATTATTATTTTAGCCGTAAGATATTAATCTGACAGTTACAATAAACTATATAATTGACCAAAAAAATTTATGACACTTACTGAAACTAAATTCTTATCATGTTATGTCATCAAATTTTTATATTTAGTAGTAACCACACTAATGAAAACGTAATTATTGAAAACTCGTTCATATATATATGTGAAACATTTAGAGATCTTATTTATTCTCTAATTTGTGGTGAAATTATCACAAGAATAATCAAGCTACTAACGGTTAATATCACAGAGAAATAATATAATTAATATTAATTGTGGTTCAAGAATTTCTTCCTCAAATTCATTCCCTTTACAAATATTCAATTAGTTGGATTTTTGCTAAAAAAACAAACAATTATCCAATATCCGCAACCAAAATTGCCAACAATGAGAAAAAGACGTAAGAAAAAGATGTAAGTTATACAGTAAAACTTAATTAGTGGAAGAAAACCAGAAGTACTCGAGCAGCTATTTGGTACCTAGCTAGTAGAGGTGGAAAAAACACAATAATTTTTTTAACTTGAAATTGAAAAAACACAATTTTTTTCATACAGATTGATGATACGGGGGACACTTTCTAATTACTAAAGTCAACCACCCAGAATTATTTAGGAAATTACAACAACCTAAAAAATTAGGCCCACTTATTGTTAGTCTATCTGTTCTAGACTTCTAGTTGTGGAATAAAACATATAAAATAGATCACAAAGCAATCAATGAAGGCTTTTATTTGTTTGAACGCCTGTGTTTCCTTTCCTCAGAGAGAAGTTTAGCGAATTCTGTAAGAGCTTCTGCATTGGTACCTTCTCCTTCAGCTGTCTCATACTTGCCGGTTTCCAAATTCACCCTTGAGACTGGCTTCTCCAACATCTCTTTCCCGATCTCCACAAGCCTCTTCAGATTCTCCTCAGTTGACACGTCAACTGAGGACTCGTTTCCGGTCAACGTGTCGTACTAATCACGGCAAACCAAATAATTATCAGAAAAATAATAACTAGTTTGCAAGTAAACTTCACATACGTAGGGATTACAACGCTTAGAAAAAATATATAAATGATATAATTACTTGAATGCGGAGGTAGTTTTCCTTTGAATTTTGGGCTTGAAAGATAGCGGAGAGATGAAAATCAACAATATCAGAATTGGAGTCGAAGAAAATATCGATCAATGGCGTGCTCCCGTTGTCGAAAATCCAATTGATCAAACCCCATTTGGAGGCCTTAGATGCACTGTATTTCATTTCTTGCTTGGCTGCACCTGTGCCCAATGACAGGACTAACATCCTATTGCTGTCCATAGACTTCATGTCCTTGAACTCCGAGTTCTTCCTTGCTATCTCTTTGGAAATGTGGCTTATTGCCAACATTGTCTGATTAGAAATTGATTCAATTTTTTAGATAGAAATACTATGATCTAAATGAAAACTCTTGATACAACATAATTACGATTAAGGGTTAAATTATACTTCAAATCTCATTTTGATTTTTAACTTTTAAACCGATATCTCAGAACGAGTTATCAATCCATGAAATTGTCCTAAATTAATCCTTTTGTCCACAGGACTCTCAAAAACTTGATGGGTGAAAAGGCATTGTTTTCTTCTTAATAGTTCTGTCCTAACAACTAAAATTACAAAATCAACATCTATTAAACCACACATGGTCAATATGCATTTTTCAGTCGATTTGGAACAACTTAAGCCTCATTCGTCCCACCATTCGAATCACAACTCAAATTTTTTGCTATAATATTTTTCCTCACAAAAGTTCAAATTCAATGTTTTCTACTACAATATTTTCTCACATAAATTTACTTTCAACTTAAGTTCTCAACTCAAGCCCGTGAAATGAACGAGCCCTTAGTAGTTTGGGGATTTATTCTGAGACTTTTTGAAAGTTAGGACTAAAATGAAATGTGACTATATATAGTTTAGAGACTAAAATGGGAATTAACCCTAAGATTGGCAAAATTTAAACAATACTTACTGGATTGTTGGCGGCAACCCCTCCATCGATGAGCTCAAAATTGCGACTGTTTCCCTTATCACTAGTTGTAAAGGAGTGTGCAGGAAGAAAAGTGGGAGCTGCTGATGTACCGATACAAATATCAGAAATTCGAGCATTGCTTAGAGCATTTTCTTTTGCCTGCACAAAAATTAATTACTAAAACTGTCAGATCACATTCGTAAGTCGTAACTAATATTTTTGATGACATTAATTATACTAATATGTATTATTATACACACGTATACGCACGTTTAACATCTAGCTAGCTAGTTGAAAACTAAAATCGTAATTAAGGGTGACCAATATTAGTACTTTATTATAAATGGAAATTACTCAAAAATCATATATACGTACGTCGTTGGTGCTAAAAATGATAGGTTGAAGTAGCTTGATGTCAAAAGTTGGTATGAGCACGTCAGTTAAGGTCTGCTTCAGAGTAAGGTTGCTTAGCAGGTCGTTTAGCAGCGACTTCAGGTACTTCCCGTCGTACTTCGGCCCCGTGAAGGTGCTAATCAAGTTTCCGATGAAATTATTACGGCTGAATTTCACAGAAACATCCCAGAAAATTTCTTAGTAAACTCAATTAGTATTCTTCTAAATATGGCCTACATAAGAATTGAGGAGTAATTACACCTTAGTTTCAGTTTTTTTTTTTAAATTAATTTATATCTTTTTCAAAACTACAATAGTATTCTTTAAATTTGAATAATATGTTTCAAATTTACCCTCATCGATGTTTTAGACAAAACTACCCTTAAATAGTACTTTTTGAAAAATAAGTTTAAACTTTTAAAAATATCGAAAATCTAAACCGAAACACAAATATATTTTGGAAGAAAAGAGAACTGCTACCCATCATGTTTTCGGGAAATAAATATAATTATTCTTAAAATAATTTATAGAAACTTTTAAGGGTATTTCTGTGTTTTTACCGGGAGAACAAAATTGAAACATGATTTTCAAATTCAAATGATAGCTTTGCAGTTTATAAAACAAAGGGATAAATTGAGGGGAAAAAAAAAGAAATGAAACTAAATGATTAACCCTAAGAAAACAATTACTTTTGTTGTGGGAAGATCTTAGGCGCATGTTCCAAGTAAAAGTCAGTGATGTCCTTGGCAGCGTACAAAGGCCGGTTGTCCTTGTCTGGAGCTGTAAGCATGGCGGTGACTAATCCACCGGTGCTCGTTCCGGTGATTATGTCGAAGTAATCCGCTATTCTTACATCTGGTCCATCTAGTTCCTAACAAAATAACCATATGATATTAAAAACTTTTTCCGAGACACATACAAATCATGAAATTAAAATTCAACTTCACACAAAAGTAAAAGGTGATACTAAAATGGAATACTTCTTTTTATTTTTGTTAAACGAATAAAATTTTGACTCCTCATAATTCAAGAAATATCAATAGGGATATTATTTTCATATTTATGTTATTATAAAAGTATTGGTTGTACTAGTTGTACCATTACAATAATAGTACTTATATATTAGCAATTAGTACCTGAAGCTTGGATTCGAGAAAGGCCAAATGGGTGCCTGGAATAATGCCCCTAATGCCACCTCCATCGATGCTCAACACTGTGAACACCTTTCTCTTTGCAAAACTACCACTCGACATTTTGATTCAAAAGAGTAGCTAGTCAAGAAAAACTGAAGAAAGTTTTCTTAGAGAATTTATAGCAACGCACAATAGTATATACTTGTATCAATATTGTTATGTGGACAAATATATGCACAGGTAACTAATGATGAAGCGGGTTGCTAGATATAGAAGCTACGATATTTATAATGCCGGAAACTCCGAAGGAAATACTCGCCAACCGCATATCTCCATCCCAAGTCAGGTACACCTTAGTTGATTTTGTCAACTTTGTCAATGTTGATTGGGTCGTGGGTATCTCATAGATTCGGCTTTTGTGTCTTCTTTTTCATGTTATTTTTCGAGTCTCCCACTAATATGAGTTGCATAATTATATGATTTAACTCCTGCAATCTTAGGACTCGTATCAACTATTTATTTTTAGTGATTAAATTAGGGTCTAATCAACCAAATCATATTATGTCATTTAAAAGTTTGAAAGGTTTGTTAACTAATTTTTTCATGCATACTTTAATATTTGAGTCATTAAATGACATGACAAAATACGATTGATTAGGTACATCGAGACTCAGAAAATTGAATAGGTGATCTGAATCTGCAGTCTTTTATGTATTTGCTTCTTTCTATGTATTTTCCTGTCAAGTTGGTACTTAATTTCCTTATGTATTTGCTTCTTTCTATTTAATTTCTCGTCAAGTAATTGGTGCTTAATTCCTATCTCATAAGTCATATATATGCGTGTGAAGACGTGTTGATAATGTGAAAAAAAAGACAAAAAATTCCAACAACGTTCTTAGAAACTGTTCAGGCCATGCAAGTTGGGCTGCTAATTTGGCATGTATATGTGGTTGCCAAGTTGACGAAAAATTTTTATTTTGATCTTTCTAACTATATTGTTCATACATAAAGGCTGACAATTATTCAGTTGTCCTGTTATAAGGCGATATAACGCAGAAGATATACGCAAACTTGTGGTGTTGTTTTCCTTATCTTGTTCCCAATTTTAGTCGACTTATAAATTACTTACAAAATCAGTGGAAGAATAATTAGAAACTGAAAGTGACTATGTATGTGTGTGTGTGTGTCTATATATATATATATATATATATATATATATTATGTGCAGCCTAGCTATATATACATACACCTATTTTTTTCCTTCTTTTTTCTTTTTTGAAATGACTACGTCTTTATCTATTTCCCTGTGTCTTTCCATATACAGGAGATTTTTATTAATATTAATATTTTTAATTTTATTTGAAGAGACATATAGTGGAGATTTATATTCGTTTATGGGCTTGAAAATGGAAGAAGTTCCCTTAAAACTAAAAGCACTGAATTTAACCGCTTGTCTTGATCCTGCCCTAATATCCAACTTTTGATCAATTAAATGTTGAGCCATCAACATAAAAAATTTCAATTTTTAGTAACTAACTGCTTAGTAATGACATATTACTACTTCTAGTAACAAAGTTGAGTTACCATATCTCATTAGGCATTTTTTTCTTTATTTCTTTTCATCATTTATTAATATTACTTTGTCAAAGGGGTTTACAATAATGAGTGGAAATTAACTCTAAATTTTCCAGTAAAAATATTAGAGTACTGAAATTAATTGAGAGGACGATAAAATTAAATTACTAAACCGGTAAAAAGTTTACATATTGAAGGAATTTGAATTTATTGGCTTTATCTTCTCTTAGATCTTGAAGGATCACGAAAAGATATAGCTTAAACTTAGAAGAAATAAAACTAAAATGAAGGACAAGTAATTTAATTTTCATTTAGTCGTTCTGAGCTTCCTCTCCTGCGAGAGAAGTTTGGCAAATTGGGTGAGAGCTTGTGCGTTGGTCCCTTCTCCTTCAATTGTCTCACACCTGCCGGTTTCCAAATTTACCCTTGAAACTGGCTTTTCTAGCAGCTTCGTCCCAATCTCTAATAGCCTTTGCAGATTCTCCGTAGTTGCTATATCAACCGATGACTCATTGCCAGTCAAAGTGTCATCCCAAATAGTCATGTTATGATCATAGAATAAGTCTCTTATATAAATACATAAGTTATACCTTAAATTTTCTTATATATTAATTGGTTGTGAAAGAAAACAAAAATAAATATTGATTCATGGTTTTTTTTTTTTTTTGGACTTTTTATATCTCTATACCCTACACTTTAAGGTTATTAATTAAAAAGTATATACTCTTGACTTTCGATTGTTGCAGAAGTATACAATTCGATCCACTGCATTTAATTGGCAAATACATGGCCTTCTCTTAGTCAAGTCTCTTCTCCCAGGGTCTCCTGGGGGTGTCCTGGGGTGTCCTAGGGGTGTCCCGAGGGGGCCCCGGGGGTGTCCTGGGGGTGTCCCGGGGGCGCCCCGGCGGTGTCCCTCGGGTACCCCGAGGGTGTTCCGTTGGTGCCCCGGGGATGTCCCGGGAGTGCCACGGGGGTCTCCCAGGGGTGCCCCGGGGGGGTCCCGGGGGAATCCTGGGGGTGTCCAGAGGGTGTCCCGGCGGTGTCCCGGGGGTGCCCCTGGGGTGTCCCGGGCCTGCACCGGGGCAGTCCGGGGGTGTCCCGGGGGTGCTCCCGGGGTCTACAGGGGTGGCCTGGGGGTCTCGCGGGGGTTTCCCGGGGGTCTCCCAGGGGTGCCCCGGGCGTGCCCCGGGGTGTCCCGGGGGTGCACCGGGGGTCGCCCGGGGGTACACCGGGGGTGCCACTGGGGTGTTCTGGGGTATCGCGGGGGTGTCGTGGGAGTGCCCAGGGGGTGCCCCGGGGATGCACAAGGGGTGCCCCGCGGGTGTCCCGGGGTTGCCCCGGGGGTGCCCCGGGGGTGCACCGGGGGATCCCCAGGGGTATCGCGGAGGTTCCCCGGTGGTCTCCCGGGGGTGTCCCAGGGTTTTCCCGGGGGTGTCCCGGGGATCTCCCGAGGGCCGCCCGGGGGTGTCCCGGGAGTGCCGCGGGGGTGTCATGGGGGTGTCCCGGGGTGCCTTGTTGGTGCAACGGGGGTACCCCGGGGGTGTCCCGGGGGTGTCTCGGGGTGCTCCGGGGGTGCCCCGGGAGTGTCCCGGGGATCTCCCGAGAGTGCCCCGAGGGTGTCCCGGGAGTGCCCCGGGGGTGCCACGGGGTGTCCCGGGGGTGTCCCGTGTGGGTTTTGGGGGCGCCCCGCGGGTGTCCCGGGCGTGCCCTGGGGGTGCCCTGGGTGAGCCCCGGGGCTTTCCCGGGGGTGCCCCTGGGGTGTCCCGGCGGTGCCCCAGGGGCCTCCCGAGGTCTCCCGGGGGTATCCTGGGGGTCTCTCGAGGGTGTCTCGGGGATGTCGCGGGGGTCTCCCGGGGGTGTTCCGGGGGTATACCGGGGGTTCGCCGGGGCTGTCCCGGGGGTCTCGCGGGGATGTATCGGGGGTGTCCCAGGGGTTTTGGGGGAATGCCCCGGGGTGTCACGGGGGTGTCCTGGGGGTGCACCGGGGGTGCCCCAGGGCTGTCCCGGGGGCGCCCCAGAGGTGTCCCGGGGGTGCCCCGGGGGCTTCCCTGGGGTGTTCTGGCGGTGTTCCGGGGGGTTCCCTAGGAGTGCCCTAGGGATGCCCCGGGGGTGCCACGGGCGAGCCCCGGGGATACCCCGGGGGTGTCCCGGGGGTTGGCCCAGGGCTTCCCTGGGGGTGCCGCTGGGGTGTCCCGGTGGTTCCCCGGGGGTCTTCCGGGGTCTCCCGGGGGTCTCATTAGGTTCTCCCGGGGGTTTCCCTGGGATATCCCGGGGGTGCCCCGGGGGTGTTCGGGGGGAGTACCGGGGGTATTCTTGAGGGTGTCTGGGGAATGCCCCGTGGTGTCACGGGGGTACCCCGGGTGTGTCCCGGGGAAACGTGTGTGTATTTTTCTAGGCGTGCCTGTAAAATATGGCAGCAAAAAATGATAAAAAAGTAAAATTGTGTTATAATGCCCCTGGCCCGCGTAGCAAGGTGCCCGGGGCCGAGATTGGTCAAAAAATTATATTTTTATTTATGTTTTACATTCTAAATTTAATATATGATTTTTAGGATTTAATGCAAAAAGTAGCACCATTTTTTGATGAGTATTCTATTTTTTATGATTTTCTTTATTTTTTGTCTTTGAAAAATAAAATAAAATAAAAACGACGTCAAAAAATTATGAAATTTTGCAGACACGATCCCTTCTACTAGGCATGGCTGAAGAAAATGGCCTAAAAAATGACAGAGAGAATTAAAACGCTGTCAAAACACCCCTGGCCCGCGTAGTCGGGCGCCCTGGGGCTGTGATGGGTAAAAATTTATATTTGTATTTATGTTTTGTATTTTAATATTAATATACGATTTTTAGGAATTAATACAACAAGCAACACCATTTTTTGATGAATGTTATATTTTTTTTATCATTTTCTTTATTTTACATATTTGAAAAATAAAATAAAATAAAAATGACGTCAAAAAATTATGAAATTTTTCAGACATAATCCTTACAATTTTTAGGAATTAAGGCAATAAGCAGCACCATTTTTTTATGAATATTCTATTTTTTATGATTTTTTTTATTTTTCATCTTTAAAAAATAAAATAAAATAAAAATGACGTCAAAAAACTTATGCAATTTTACGGACAAGATCCTTACCTTCCACTGGGCATGGCTAAAAAAAATAGCCTCAAAAAAGGACAAAACAATGTAAAACGCTGTTAAAATACCTCCCGCACGCGTAGTCGAGCACCCAGGGGCCGTGATGGGTCAAAAATTTATATTTGATTTTATGTTTTGTATTCTAATATTAATATACAATTTTTAGGAATTAATGCAACAAGCAGCACCATTTTTTCATGAATGTTCTATTTTTTATGATTTTCTTTATTTTTCGTCTTTGAAAAATAAAATAAAATAAAAACGAAGTCAAGAAATTATGAAATTTTACAGACATGATCCTTACATTTGTCTGAGCAGCCCTTCAAAAAATGGCGTCAAACAATGATATTCCTGCGTAAAATGGCCTAAAAAATGACAAAAAAAAAAGTAAAACGCTGTTAAAAAGCCCCTGGCCCGCGCAGTGGGGCACCCAGGGGCCGGAATAGGTCAAAAATTTACATTTTTATGTATATTTTTCATTCTAAATTTAATATACAATTTTTTAGAATTAAATCAACAAGCGGAACCATTTTTTGATGAATATTCTATTTTTTATGATTTTCTTTATATTTTATATTTAAAAAATAAAATAAAATCAAAATGACATCAAAAAATTATGAAATTTTGCAGACAGGATCCATATCTTCTTCTGGGCATGGCTGAAAAAAATGACAAAAAAAGTAAAACACTGTATAAATACCCCCGGCCCGCGTAGTGGGGCGCACAGGGGCCGGGGTAGGTCAAAAATTTATATTTTTATTTATGTTTTGTATTCTAAATTTAATATAAAATTTTTAGGAATTAATGCAATAAGTAGCACCCTTTTTTGATGAATATTCTATTTTATATGATTTTCTTTATTTTTTGTCTTTGAAAAATAAAATAAAATAAAAACGACGTCAAAAAACTTATGAAATTTTGCGAACAAGATCCTTACCTTCTCTAGGCGTGGCTGAAAAAAATAGCCACAAAAAATGACAAAACAAAGTAAAACACTGCCAAAATACCTCCCGCGCGCGTAGTCGGTCGCCCAGGGGCCGGGATGGGTCAAAAATTTACATTTGTATTTATATTTTGCTTTCTAATATTAATATATGATTTTTAGGAATTAATGCAACAAGCAGCACTATTTTTTGATGAATGTTCTATTTTTTATGATTTTTTTTTCGTCTTAAAAAAATAAAATAAAATAAAAACGATGTCAAAAGTTTGTGAAAGTTTGCAGATACGATCCTTACATTTGTCTGAGCATGCCCGCAGAAAATTTTCTCAAAAAATGACAAAAAAAGTAAAACGCTGTTAAAAAGCCCCTACCCCGCGTAGTGGGGCGCCCAGGGGCCGGGATGGGTCAAAATTTACATTTTTATTTATGTTTTTCATTCTAAATTTAATATACGATTTTTAGGAATTAAGGTAAGAAGCAGAACAATTTTTTTACGAATATTCTATTTTTATGATTTTCTTTATTTTTTATATTTGAAAAATAAAATAAAAGATAAACGACGTCAAAAATTATGAAATTTTGCTGACACGATCCTTACATTTTTCTGGGCCTGAAAAATGACAAAAAAAAGTAAAACGCTTTCAAAATACCCCCGGCCCACGTAGTGGGGCGTCCAGGGGCCGAGATCGGTCAAAAGTTTACATTTTTATTTATGTCTTTCACTTTAAAATTAATATACGATTTGTAGGAATTAATGCAAAAAGTGGCACCATTTTTTGATGAATATTCTATTTTTTATCATTTTCTTTACTTTTCGTCATTGAATAATAAAATAAAATAAAAACGACGTCAAAAAATTACGAAATTGGGCAGAAACGATCCGTATATTTTCCTAGGTGTGCCTGTAGAAGATGGAATCAAAAAATGATGAAAAAAGTAAGGCATCCAGGGGCCAGGATGGGCCAAAAATTTACATTTTTATTTGTGTTTTGCATTCTAAATTGAATATACATTTTTTTAGGAATTATTGCAATCAGCAGAACCATTTTTTACTGAATATTATTTTTTTGTGATTTTCTTTATTTTTTATATTTGAAAAATAAAATAAAATAAAAATGACGTCACAAAATTATGAAATTTTACATACACGATCCTTACCTTCTTATGGGCATGACTGAAAAAAATGGCCTAAAAAAGACCAAAAAAAAAAGTAAAACGTGGTCAAAATAGCCCCAGCCAGCATAGTGGGGCGCCCAGGGGCCGAGATGGTTCAAAAAGTTACATTTCTTTTTATGTCTTTCATTCTAAAATTAATATATGATTTGTAGGAGTTAATACAAAAAGTGGCACCATTTTTTTATGAATATTCTATTTTTTATGATTTTCTTTATTTTTTGTCTTTGAATAATAAAATAAAATAAAATCGGCGTCAAAAAATTACGAAATTTGGAAGAAACGATCAGTATATTTTTCTAGGTGTGCCTGTAAAAGATGGCATCAAAAAATGACTAAAAAGTAAGGCACCCAAGGGTCGGGATGAGTCAAAAATTTACATTTTTATTTATATTTTGCATTTTAAATTTAATATACAATTTTTAAGAATTATTGCAATCAGCAGCACCATTTTTTGATGAATATTCTGTTTTTAATGATTTTCTTTATTTTTGGTATTTGAAAAATAAAATAAAATAAAAAGGACGTCAAAAAATTATGAAATTTTGCAGACACGATCCTTACCTTCTACTGGGCATGGCTGAAAAAATGGCCTCAAAAACTGACAAAGAAAAGTAAAACATTGTCAAAATACGCTCGGCCAGCGTAGTCGGGCGCCCAGGGGCCGGGATGGGTTAAAAATTTACGTTTGTATTTATGTTTTGCATTTTAATATTAATATACGATTTTTAGGAATTAATACAACAAGCAGTACCATTTTTTGATGAATGTTCTATATTTTATTATTTTCTTTATTTTTCGTATTTAAAAAATAAAATAAAATAAAAATGACGTCAAAAAATTATGAAATTTTACTGACACAATCCTTACAGTTTTCTAGTCATGCCTGCAAAAAAATTGCCTCAAAATATGACAAAAAAGGTAAAACACTTTTAAAAAGCCTTTGGCCCGCATAATGGGGCGCCCTGGGGCCGGGATGGGTCAAAAATTTTCATTTTTTTATGTTTTTCATTATAAATTTAAAATGTGATTTTTAGGAATTAATGCAACAAGTGGAACCATTTTTTGATGAATATTCTATTTTTTATGATTTTCTTTATTTGTTATATTTAAAAAATAAAATAAAATAAAAATAACGTCAAAAAATTATGAAATTTTACAGACACGGTCCTTACCTTCTTGTGGGCATGGCGTCAAAAAATGTTGAAAAAAAGTAAAACGCTGTCGAAAAACCACCGGCCCGCGTAGTGGGGAACCCAGGGGTTGGGATGGGTTAAAAATTTATATTTTTATTGATGTCTTTCATTCTGAAAATAATATATGATTTGTAGGAATTAATGCAATAAGCGGTACCATATTCTGATGAATATTCTATTTTTTTATGATTTTTTTTATTTTTCATCTTTGAAAAATAAAATAATATAAAAACGACGACAAAAAATTACAAAATTTGGCAAAAATGATCCTTACATTTTTCTAGGTGTGCTTATAAAAAATGGCCTAAAAATGATAAAAAAATGTAAAACTCTGTTAAAAAGCTCCTGGCCCGTGTAGTGCGGTGCCCAGGGGCCGGGATGGGTAAAAAATATACATTTTTATTTATGTTTTGCATTCTAAATTTAACATACAATTTTTAGGAATTAATGTAATAAATGGCACAATTTTGTGATGATTATTCTATTTTTCATGATTTTCTTTATTTTTTGTATTTAAAAAATAAAATAAAATAGAAACGACGTCAAAAAATTATGAAATTTTGCATACACGATCCTTACATTTGTAGGGGCATGGCTGCAAAAAGTGAACTAAAAAAATGACAACACTGTAAAACAATGTCAAAAGGCCCCTGGCCCGTGTAGTGGGACGCCCAGGGCCCGGGAAGGGTCTAGAATTTATATTTTGATTTAGCTTTTGCATTCCAAATTTAATATACGAATTTTAGGAATTAATGCAACAAGCGAAACCATTTTTTATGAAATTTTTTTTATGATTTTCTTTACGTTTCGTATTTGAAAAATAAAATAAAATAAAACTGAAGTAAAAAAATTATGAAATTTTACAGACACGATCTTTACATTTTTTTGGGCATGCCTTTAAAAGATGGCCTTAAAAATGACAAAAAAATTAAAACACTGTGAAAAAGCCCCCGGCGCCTAGGGACCGGGATGGGTTAAGAATTTATATTTTTACTTATGTTTTGCATTCTTAATTTAATATACAATTTTTAGAAATTAATGCAACAAGCGGAACCATTTTTTGAGAAATATTCTATTTTTTATGATTTCCTTTATTTTTCGTATTTGGCAAGTAAAATAAAATAAAAATGACGTCAAAAAATTATGACATTTTACACACATGATCGTTACAGTTTTTGGGCATGGCTATAAAAAATGGCCTCGAAAAATGACAAAAAAAGTAAAATGCTGTCAAAAAGCCCCTGGCGTGCGTAGTGGGCCGCCCAAGGGCCGGGATGGGTCAAAAATTTACATTTTTATTTATTTTTTACATTCTAAAATTAAAAAATAATTTTTAGAAATTAACGTAACAAGCGGCACCATTTTTTGATGAATATTCTTTTTTTTTAATTTCCTTATTTTTTTGTCTTTGAAAAATAAAATAAAATAAAAAATGTGAAAACTTGTGAAATTTTGCAAACACCATACTTACATTTTTCTGGGCACGCTTGCAAAAAATGGCGTCAAAAAATGACGAAAAAAGTAAAACCCTATCAAAAAGCTCCTGGCCCGCGTAGTTGGGCCATAAGAGCCAGGATGAGTCAAAAATTTACATTTTTATTTATGTTTTACATTTTAAGATTAATATTCAATTTTAAGCGATTAATGCAACAAGCGAAACCATTTTTGATGAATATTCTAGTTTTTATGATTTTCTTTATTTTTCATATTTTAAAAATAAAACAAAATAAAAACAACGTCAAAATATTATGAAACTTTGCAGACGTGATCCTTACATTTTTCTGGGCAAGGCTGCAAAAAAAAAAAAGGGCTCAAAAATGAGAAAAAAAACGTAAAATGTTGTCAAAAAGCCCCCGCCCTGGGTAGTAGGGCGCCCAGGGGCGGGGATGGGTCAAGAATTTATGTATTTATTTATGTTTTGTATTCTAAATTTAATGCAACGAACGACACCATTTTTTTGATGAATATTTTTTTTCTTATTTTCTTTATTTTTCATCTTTAAAAAATAAAATAAAATAAAAACAACGTTAAAAAATTATGAAATTTTGCAAACACGATCGTTACATTTTTGTGGTCATGGCTGTAAAAAATTGCCTCAAAAAATGATAAAAAAAGTAAAACGTTGTCAAAAAGCCCCCGGCCCACGTAGTGGGGCGCCCATGGGCCGCAATGGGTCAAAAATTTACATTTTCACTTATTTTTACATTCTAAAATTAATATACGATTTTTAGGATTTAACGCAACAAGCGGCACCATTTTTTGATGAATATTCTATTTTTTATTATTTTCTTCATTTTTTGTCTTTGAAAAATAAAATAAAATAAAAAACGTGAAAGACTTATGAAATTTTGCAAACACGATACTTACATTTTTCTAGGCACGCATGCAAATAATGACCTCACAAAATGACAAAGAAAGTAAAACCCTGTCAGAAAGCTCCCGACCTGCGTATTAGGGCCCTAGGGGCCGGGATGGGCCAAAAATTTACATTTTTATTTATATTTTATATTTTTATATTAATAGTCAATTTTTAGGAATTAATGCAACAAGCAAAACCATTTTTCGATGAATATTCTATTTTTTATGATTCTCTTTATTTTTCATATTTCAAATATAAAATAAGATAAAAATGACATCAAAAAATTGTGAAATTTTGCAGACACGATCCATAAATTTTTTTGAGTATGCCTCCAAAAAATGGCCTCAAAAAATGACAAAAAAAGTGAAACGCTGTTAAAGAGCCCCCAACCCGTGTAGAGGTGTGCCCAAGGGCCGGGATGGGTTAAGAATTTATATTTTTCTTTATGTTTTACATTCTAAATTTAACATACAATTTTTAAAAATTAATACAACAAGCGGAACCACTTTTTGAGGAATATTCTATTTTTTATGATTTTCTTTATTTTTCATCTTTGATAAATAAAATAAAATAAAAACAACGTCAAAAAAGTATGAAATTTTGTAGACACAATCCTTACATTTTTTAGGGTTTTCCTGCAACATATGGCTCTAAAAATGACAAATAAAAGTAAAACGCTGTTAAAAAGTCCCTAGCCCGTGAAGTGGGGCACCGAAGTCCGAGATGGGTCAAGAATGTACATTTTTATTTATTTTATTCATTCTAAATTTATTATACAATTTTGAGGAATTAATGCAACAAGCCGAACCATTTTTTGATGAATATTCTATTTTTCATGATTTTCTTTATTTTTCGTATTTGAAAAATAAAATGAAATACAAACGACGTCAAAAATTATGAAATTTTGCAGACATGATACCTACATTTTTCTAGGCATGCCTGCAAAAAATGACAAAAATGACAAAAAAAGTAAAACGCTTTCAAAAAGTCCCCGCGCCGCGTAGTGGGGCGGTCAGATGCCAGGATGGAAAAAAAATTTACATTTTTATTTATGTTTTACATTCTAAAATTAATATACAAATTTTAGGAATTAATGCAATAAGTGGCACCATTTTTTTTATGAATATTCTATTTTTTATGATTTTCTTAATTTTTCGTCTTTCAAAAATAAAATAAAATAAATATGAGGTCAAAAAATTATGAAATTTGGCAGCACAATCCTTACATTTTTCTGGGCGTGCCTGTAAAACATGGCCTCAAAATATGACAAAAAAAGTAAAACGGTGTCAAAAAGCCCCCAGCCCGAGTAATGGGCCGTCCAGGGGCCGAGATGGGTCAAAATATATATTTTTATTTATTTTTTGCATTCTAAAATTAATATATGATTTTTAGGAAATAATTCAACAAGTGATACCATTTTTTAATGAATGTTCTATTTTTTATGATTTTCTTTATTTTTCTTATTTGAAAAATATAATAAAATAATAACAGCGTCAAAAAATTATGAAATTTAGCGGACACGATCCTTACATTCTTCTGGGCATGGCTGTAAAAAATGGCCTCACAAAATGACCAAGAAAGAAAAAAATTATCAAAAAGCCCTCAGCCCGCGTAGTAGGGCGCCCAGGGGCCGGGATGAGGAACAAATTTACATTTTTACGTATTTTTAGGAATTAATTCAATAAGCAGCACCATTTTTTGAAGAATATTCTATTTTTTTGAATTTTCTCTATTTTTTGTCTTTGAAAAATAAAATAAAATAAAAAACGTAAAAAACTTATGAAATTTTGCATACATGATACTTACATTTTTCTGGGGATGCCTGCAAAAAAAGACCTCAAAAAATGACAAAAAATGTAAAACCCTGTCAAAAAGCTCCCACCCCGCGTAGTGGGGCCACAGGGGCTAGAATTGGACAAAAATTTACATTTTTATTTATGTTTTATATTTTAAGATTAATATTCAATTTTTAGGAATTAATGCAACGAGCGGAACCATTTTTTGATAAATATTTTATTTTTTATGATTTTCTTTATTTTTCGTATTTGAAAAATAAAATAAAATAAAAACGCCATAAAAAAATTACAGAATTTTGAAAACCCGATCCTTCCACGATTTTTAGGAATTAATGCAACAAGCACGACCATTATTTGATGAATATTCTATTTTTTATTGTTTTCTTTATTTTTTATCTTTCAAAAATAAAATAAAATACTTTAAAAAATAAAATAAAATAAAAACAACGTCAAAAAATTATGAAATTTTGCAAACACGATCGTTACATTTTTGTGGTCATGGCTGTAAAAAATTGCCTCAAAAAATGATAAAAAAAGTAAAACGTTGTCAAAAAGCCCCCGGCCCACGTAGTGGGGCGCCCATGGGCCGCAATGGGTCAAAAATTTACATTTTCACTTATTTTTACATTCTAAAATTAATATACGATTTTTAGGATTTAACGCAACAAGCGGCACCATTTTTTGATGAATATTCTATTTTTTATTATTTTCTTCATTTTTTGTCTTTGAAAAATAAAATAAAATAAAAAACGTGAAAGACTTATGAAATTTTGCAAACACGATACTTACATTTTTCTAGGCACGCATGCAAATAATGACCTCACAAAATGACAAAGAAAGTAAAACCCTGTCAGAAAGCTCCCGACCTGCGTATTAGGGCCCTAGGGGCCGGGATGGGCCAAAAATTTACATTTTTATTTATATTTTATATTTTTATATTAATAGTCAATTTTTAGGAATTAATGCAACAAGCAAAACCATTTTTCGATGAATATTCTATTTTTTATGATTCTCTTTATTTTTCATATTTCAAATATAAAATAAGATAAAAATGACATCAAAAAATTGTGAAATTTTGCAGACACGATCCATAAATTTTTTTGAGTATGCCTCCAAAAAATGGCCTCAAAAAATGACAAAAAAAGTGAAACGCTGTTAAAGAGCCCCCAACCCGTGTAGAGGTGTGCCCAAGGGCCGGGATGGGTTAAGAATTTATATTTTTCTTTATGTTTTACATTCTAAATTTAACATACAATTTTTAAAAATTAATACAACAAGCGGAACCACTTTTTGAGGAATATTCTATTTTTTATGATTTTCTTTATTTTTCATCTTTGATAAATAAAATAAAATAAAAACAACGTCAAAAAAGTATGAAATTTTGTAGACACAATCCTTACATTTTTTAGGGTTTTCCTGCAACATATGGCTCTAAAAATGACAAATAAAAGTAAAACGCTGTTAAAAAGTCCCTAGCCCGTGAAGTGGGGCACCGAAGTCCGAGATGGGTCAAGAATGTACATTTTTATTTATTTTATTCATTCTAAATTTATTATACAATTTTGAGGAATTAATGCAACAAGCCGAACCATTTTTTGATGAATATTCTATTTTTCATGATTTTCTTTATTTTTCGTATTTGAAAAATAAAATGAAATACAAACGACGTCAAAAATTATGAAATTTTGCAGACATGATACCTACATTTTTCTAGGCATGCCTGCAAAAAATGACAAAAATGACAAAAAAAGTAAAACGCTTTCAAAAAGTCCCCGCGCCGCGTAGTGGGGCGGTCAGATGCCAGGATGGAAAAAAAATTTACATTTTTATTTATGTTTTACATTCTAAAATTAATATACAAATTTTAGGAATTAATGCAATAAGTGGCACCATTTTTTTTATGAATATTCTATTTTTTATGATTTTCTTAATTTTTCGTCTTTCAAAAATAAAATAAAATAAATATGAGGTCAAAAAATTATGAAATTTGGCAGCACAATCCTTACATTTTTCTGGGCGTGCCTGTAAAACATGGCCTCAAAATATGACAAAAAAAGTAAAACGGTGTCAAAAAGCCCCCAGCCCGAGTAATGGGCCGTCCAGGGGCCGAGATGGGTCAAAATATATATTTTTATTTATTTTTTGCATTCTAAAATTAATATATGATTTTTAGGAAATAATTCAACAAGTGATACCATTTTTTAATGAATGTTCTATTTTTTATGATTTTCTTTATTTTTCTTATTTGAAAAATATAATAAAATAATAACAGCGTCAAAAAATTATGAAATTTAGCGGACACGATCCTTACATTCTTCTGGGCATGGCTGTAAAAAATGGCCTCACAAAATGACCAAGAAAGAAAAAAATTATCAAAAAGCCCTCAGCCCGCGTAGTAGGGCGCCCAGGGGCCGGGATGAGGAACAAATTTACATTTTTACGTATTTTTAGGAATTAATTCAATAAGCAGCACCATTTTTTGAAGAATATTCTATTTTTTTGAATTTTCTCTATTTTTTGTCTTTGAAAAATAAAATAAAATAAAAAACGTAAAAAACTTATGAAATTTTGCATACATGATACTTACATTTTTCTGGGGATGCCTGCAAAAAAAGACCTCAAAAAATGACAAAAAATGTAAAACCCTGTCAAAAAGCTCCCACCCCGCGTAGTGGGGCCACAGGGGCTAGAATTGGACAAAAATTTACATTTTTATTTATGTTTTATATTTTAAGATTAATATTCAATTTTTAGGAATTAATGCAACGAGCGGAACCATTTTTTGATAAATATTTTATTTTTTATGATTTTCTTTATTTTTCGTATTTGAAAAATAAAATAAGATAAAAACGACGTCAAAAAATTGTGAAATTTTACATACATGATCCTTACATTTTTTTTTGCCAGGCCAGTGAAAAATGACCTCAAAAATGAAAAAAAAAAAGTACAATGTTGTCAAAAAAACCCACGACCCGTGTAGTGGGGCGCCCAGGGGCCGAGATGCGCTAAAAATTTACATTTTTATTTGTATTTTGCATTCTAAAATTAATATACGATTTTTAGGAATTAATGCAACAAACGACACAATTTTTTGATGAATATTCTATTTTTTATTATTTTATTTATTTTTTATCTTTAAAAAATAAAATAAAGTAAAGACAACGTAAAAAAATTATGAAATTTTGTAGACACGATCCTTACATTTTTCTGGGCTTGCCTGCAAAAAAAGGCCTCCAAAAATGACAAATAAAAGTAAAACGCTGTTAAAAACCCTTGGCCCGTGTAGTAGGGCGCCGAGGGGCCGGGATGTGTCAAGAATTTACATTTTTATTTATTTTTTTCATTCTAAATTTAATATACAATTTTTAGGAATTAATGCAACAACCAGAACCATTTCTTGGTGAATATTCTATTTTTCATGATTTTCTTTATTTTTCGTATTTAAAAAATAAAATAAAATAACAATGACGTCAAAATATTATGAAATTTTGCAGACATTATCCTTACATTTTTCTGGGCATGGCTACAAAAAAATTGGCTCAGAAAATGACAAAACAAATTAAAACGTTGTCGAAAAGCCCCATGCCCGCGTAGTGGGGCACCCAGGGGCCGAGAGAGGTCAAAAATTTATATTTTTATTTATGTTTTGCATTCAAAAATTAAGAGACGATTTTTAGGAATTAATGCAATAAGCGGAACCATTTTTTATGAATATTCTATTTTTTGATGATTTTTTTTTATTTTTCGTATTTAAAAAATGAAATAAAATAAAAATGACATCAAAAAATTATGAAACTTCGTAGACATGGTCCTTACATTTTTCTCAAAATGGCTGTAGAAAATGGCCTCAAAAAATGATAAAATAATGTAAAACACTGCCAAAAAGCCCCCGGCCCGCGTAGTGGGCGCCCAGGGGCCGGGATGGGTCAAGAATTTATATTTTTATTTATGTTTTGCATTTTAAATTTAACATACGATTTTTAAGAATTAATGCAACAAGCGGAACCATTTTTTTTAATATTCTCTTTTTTATAATTTTCTTTATTTTTCGTATTTGAAAAATAAAAAAATAAAACGACGTCAAAAAATTATGAAAATTTTCAAGACACGATCCTTACATTTTTCTGGGCATGGCTGCAAAAAATAGGCTCAAAAATGACAAAACAAAGTAAACCGTTGTCGAAAAGCCCCTGCCCGCGTAGTGGGGCACCCAAGGGCCGGGAGAGGTCAAAAATTTATATTTTTATTTATGTTTTGCATTTAAAAATTAAGATACGATTTTTAGGAATTAATGCAACATGCGGCAGCATTTTTTGATGAATATTCTATTTTTTATGATTTTCTCTATTTTTCATTTTGGAAAAATAAAATAAAATAAAAACAACGTCAAACAATTATAAAATTTTGCAGACACGATCTTTACACTTTTGCGGACATGATACCTACATCTTTCTGGGCATGCCTGCAAAAAATGACTTCACAAAATGACACAAAAAGTAAAACGCTATCAAATAGCCCCCGGCCCGCGTAATAGGGCGCCTAGTCGCCGGGATGGATAAAAAATTTACATCTTTATTTATGTTTTGCATTCTGAAATTAATATACGATTTTTACGAATTAATGCAATAAGTGGCACCATCTTTTCATGAATATTCTACTTTTTATGATTTTCTTTATTTTTCGTCTTTGAAAAAAAAATGAAATAGAAATGAGGTAAAAAAATTATGAAATTTGGCAGCACAATCCGTACCTTTTTCTGGGCATGCCTATAAAACATGGCCTCAAAATATGACAAAACAAGTAAAACACTGTAAAAAAGCCCCCGGCCAGCGTTATGGGGCGCCCAGGGGTCGAGAGGGGTCAAAAATCTACATTTTTATTTATGTTTTGTATTCTAAAATTAATATACAATTTTTAGGAAATAATGCAACAAGTGACACCATTTTTTGATGAATGTCCTATTTTTTATTATTTTCTTTATTTTTCATGTTTGAAAAATAAAAAAAAATAAAATACAAATGAAGTCAAACAATTATAAAATTTTGCAGACACAATCCTTACGTTTTTCTGGGCATGCTGGCAGAAAATGGAATAAAAAAATGACAAAAAAAGTAAAAAAGCGTTAAAAAGCCAGGCCCGTGTTGTAGGGCGCCCAGGAGCCGGGATGGGTCAAGAATTTATATTTATATTTTTGTTTTGCATTCTAAATTTTACGTACAATTTTAAGGAATTAACGCAACAAGCGGAACAATTTTTTGATGAGTATTCTATTTTTTATAATTTTTTTTATTTTTTGTATTTGTTAAATAAAATAAAATAAAAATGATGTCAAAAAATTTTGAAATTTTGCATACACAATTGTTATATTTTTCTGGGCATGGCCGCAAAAAGTGGCCTTAAAAAATGACCAAAAAAAGTACAACAGTGTCAAAAAGCCCCCGGCCCACGTTGTAGGGCGCCCAGGGACCAAGATGAGTAAAATATTAACATATTTATGTATACTTTATATTCCAAAATTAATATACGATTTTCTAGGAATTAATGCAACAAACGGCACCATTTTTGAATGAATATTATATTTTTTATGATTTTCTTTATTTTTTGTCTTTGAAAAATAAAATAAAATAAAAATAATGTCCAAAAATTATGAAATTTTGCAAACACGGTCCTTACATTTTTCTGGCCACACCTGCAAAAAATGACCTCAAAAATGAAAAATAAAAAGTAAAACGCTGTCAAAAAGTCTCCGGCTCGGTAGTGGAGCGCCCAAGGGCCGGGATGGGTAAAACGTTTACGTTATTATTTATGGTTTGAATTCTAAAATTAATATACAATTTTTAGATATTAATCCAATAAGCGGCATCATTTTTTGATGAATGTTGTATTTTTTATGAGTTTCTTTATTTTTTGTCTTTCAAAAATAAAATTAAAGTAAAATGCTGTTAAAAAGTCCCCGACCCGTGTAGTGGGGCGCCCAAGGGCCAGGATGGGTCAAGAATTTACATTTTTATTTATGTTTTGCATTATAAATTTAACATACAATTTTTAGGAATTAATGTAATAAGCGGAACCATTTTTTTATGAATATTCTATTTTTTATAATTTTCTTTATTTTTCATATTTGAAAAATAAAAAAAATAAAAATGACGTCAAAAAATTATGAAATTTTGCTGAAACAATCCTTACAGTTTTCTGCGCATGGCTGCAAAAAATGGCATCAAAAAATGACAAAAAAAAGTATAACATTGTCAAAAAGCCCCCGACCCGCGTAGTGGGGCACCGAGGGGTCAGGATGGGTCAAATATTTACATTTTCTTTTATATTTTGTATTCCAAAATTAATATACGATTTTTAGGAATTAATGCATCAAGCGGCACCATTTTTGGATGAATATTCTACTTTTTATTATTTTCTTTATTTTTCTTCTTTGAAAAATAAAATAAAATAAAAACAACGTCAAAAAATTATGAAATTTTGCAGACACGATCCTTACATTTTTTTGGGCACGCCTACAAAAAATGGAATCAAAACATGACAAAAAAAGTAAAACAATGTTAAAAAGTGTCTGGCCCGCGTAGTGAGGCGGCCAGGGGCTGGGATGGGTAAAAAGTTTACGTTTTTATTTATAGTTTGCATTCTAAAATTAATATATGATTTTTAGGTATTTATCCAATGAGTGGCACCATTTTTTAATAAATGTTGTATTTTTTATGACGTCAAACAATTATGAAATTTTACACACCCGATCTTTATATTTTTCTGGGCATGCCTACAAAAAATGACAAACAAAAGTAAGACGTTGTTAAAAAGACCCCGGCCTGTGAAGTGGGGCACCCAGGGGCCGGGATGAGTCAAGAATTTATATTTTCATTTATGCTTTGCTTTCTAAATTTAATATACGATTTTTAGGAATTAATACAACAAGCGGCACCATTTTTTGATGAATTTTGTATTTTTTATGATTTTCTTTATTTTTCGTCTTTCAAAAATAAAATTAAAAAAATGACTTAAAAAATTATGAAATTTGGCAGACACAATCCATATATTTTTCTGGGCATGCCGACAAAAAATGGCCTCAAAAGATGACAAACAAAAGTAAAACATTATTCAAAAGTCCCCGACCCATGTAGTGGGGCGTCCAGGGGCCAGGATGGGTCAAATATTTACATTTTGATTTATATTTTGTATTCCAAAATTAATATACGATTTTTAGGAATTAATGCAACAAGCAGCACCATTTTTGGATGAATATTCTATTTGTTATGATTTTCTTTATTTTTCGCCTTTGAAAAATAAAATGAAATAAAAACAATATCAAAAAATTAAGAAATTTTGCAGACACAATCCTTACATTTTTTTGGGTACGCCAATAAAAAATGACCTAAAAAAATGACAAAAAAGTAAAACGCTATCAAAAAGTCCCCGGCTCGCATAGTGGGACGCCGAGGGGCCGGGATGGGTAAAAAGTTTACATTTTTATTTACGGTTTGCATTCTAAAATTAATATATGAAGTTCATGGATTAATCCAACGAGCGGCACCATTTTTTGATGAATGTTGTATTTTTTACGATTTTTTTATTTTTCATCTTTCAAAAATAAAATAAAAAAACGACGTCAAAAAATTATGAAATTTTGTAGACACGATCCTTGTATTTTTCTGGGCATGCCTAAAAAAAATGACAAAAAAAGCTAAAACGCTGTTAAAAAGTCTTCGGCCCGTGTAGTGGGGCACCCAGGGGCCGGGATGGGTTAAGAATTTATATTTTTATTTACTCTTTTCTTTCTAAATTTAATATACGATTTTTAGGAATTAATGCAATAAGTGGAACCATTTTTTGATGAACATTCTTTATTTTTTGTATTTGAAAAATAAAATAAAATAAAAACGACGTCAAAAAATTATGAAATTTTTCAGACACAATCCTTGCATTTTTCTGGGCATCTCTGCAAAACAAAATGGCCTTAAAAAGGACAAAAAATTAAAACACTGTAAAAAAGCCCCCGCCCCGCATAGTGGGGCGCCCGGGGACCGAGATAGGTTAGGAATTTACATTTTTATTTATATTTTGCATTCTAAAATTAATATACGATTTTTTGCAATTAACACAAGCATCACAATTTTTTGATATATATTCTATTTTTGATGATTTTCTTTATTTTTCATCTTTGAAAAATAAAATAAAATAAAAATGACGTCAAAAAGTTATGAAATTTTACAGGCACGATAGTTAAATTTTTCTGGGCACGCCTACAAAAAATAGCCTAAAAAATATCACAAAAAGTAAAACGCTGTCAAATAGCCCCTAGCCCACATAGTGGGAAGGCCAGGGGCCAGGATGGGCCAAGCATTTACATTTTCATTTATGTTTTGCATTCTAAATTTAATATAGGATTTTTAGCGATTAATGCAATAAGCGGAACCATTTTTTATTAATATTTTAAAAACAACGCCAAAAAATTATGAAATTTTGCATAAACGATCCTTGCATTTTGCTGGGCATGCCTGTAAAAAATGATTTCATCAACTGACATAAAAAATATAACATTCATAACAAAATGGTGCCCCTTGTTGCATTAATTTTAGAATCGTATATAAATTTTAGAATGCAAAACATAAATAAAAATGTCAAGTTTTGACCCATCTCGGCCCCTGGGTGCTCCATTACGCGGGTCATGGGTTTTTTGACAGCGTTTTATTTTTTTTTTGTTATTTTTACAGGTGTGCCCAGAAATATGTAAGGATCGTGTCCGTAAAATTTCATAATTTTTTAACGTCGTTTTTATTTTATTTTATTTTTCAAAGACAAAAAATAAAGAAAATCATAAAAAATTGAATATTCATCAACCAACGGTGCTACTTTTCGGGGCATGCCTGCAGAAAACGGCCTCAAAAAATGACAAAAAAAAGTAAAACTCTGGTAAAAAGCCCCCGACCGGCGTAGTGAGGCGTCCAGGGCCCGGGATGGGTCAAGAATTTACATTTTTATTTATGTTTTGTATTCTAAATTTAATATACGATTTTTAAGAATTTATCCAAGAAGCGGAACCATTTTTTGATGAATATTCTATTTTTTATGATTTTCTTTATTTTTTTGTATTTGAAAAATGAAATAAAATAAAAACGATGTCAAAAAATTATGAAACTTTGCAGACATGATCCCTACACCTTTCAGGTCATGGCTACAAAAAATGGCCTAAAATGGACAAAAAAAGGTAAAATGCTGTCAAAAAGACCCTACCACGTAGTGGGGCGCCCAGGCGCCGGGAGGGGTCAACAATTCTTTATTTATGTTTTACATTCTAAAATTGAGATACAATTTTTAAGAATTAATGCAACAAGTGCCACAATATTTTGATGAATATTCTATTTTTTATGATCTTCTCTATCTCTCATTTTTTGAAAAGTAAAATAAAATGAAAACGACGTCAAAATATTATGAAATTTTCCGGACACGATACCTACATCTTTATGGGCATACCTGCAAAACATAACATCAAAAATGGCAAGAAGTAAAACGCTGTCAAAAAGCCCCCGCCCATCTAGTGGGGCGCCCAGGTGCCAGGATGTGTCAAAAAATTACATTTTTATTTCTGTTTTGTATTCCTAAATTAATATAAGATTTTTATGAATTAATGCAATCAGCGGCACCATTTCTTTTATGAATATTCTATTTTTTATTATTTTATTATTTTTCATCTTTGAAAAATAAAATAAAATAAAAACGAGGTCAAAAAATTATGGAATCTGGCAGCACAATCCTTTTGTTTTTCTGGAAATGCCTATAAAACATGGCCTCAAAATATTACAAAAATGGTAAAACGCATTCAAAAAGCCCCCGGCCCGCGTAATGGGGCACCCAGGGGCCGAGATGGGTAAAAAATTTACATTTTTATTTATGTTTGCATTCTAAAATTAATAGGCCATTTTTACGAAATAATGCAACAAGCGACACCATTTTTTGATGAATGTTCTATTTTCTATGATTTTCTTTATTTTTTAATTTGAAAAATAAAATAAGATAAAAATAACGTCAATCAATTACATAATTTCGCAGACATGATCCTTACATTTTTCTGGCCATGCCCGCAGAAAATGGCATAAAAAATGACAAAAAATTAAAACACAGTTAAAAAGCTCGGCCCGCGTTGTGGGGCGCCCAAGACCCGGGATGGGTCAAGATTTTACATTTTTATTTATGTTTTTCATTCTAAATTTAACATACAATTTTTAGAAATTAATGCAACAAGCGGAACCATTTTTTCATGAATATTCTATTTTTTATAATTTTCTTTATTTTTCGTATTGGTTAAATAAAATAAAATAAAAATGAAGTCAAAAAATTATAAAATTTTACAGACACGATCCTTACATTTTGGTGGGCATGGCTGCAAAAAATGGCCTCAAAAAAATGATAAGAAAAAAGTAAATCTTTGTCAAAAAACCCCGGCCCGCGTAGCGGGGCGCCTAGGGGCCAGGATGGGTCAAATATTTACATCTTTATTTATGTTTTGCATTCTAAAATTAATATACGATTTTTATGAATTAATACAACAAGTGCCACAATATTTTGATGAATATTCTATTTTTTATGATATTCTCTATATCTCATTTTTTGAAAAGTAAACTAAAATAAAAATGACGTCAAGAAATTATGTAATTTTGCGGACACGATACCTACATCTTTATGGGCATGATTGTAAAAAATGACATCAAAAAATGACAAAAAAGTAAAACGCTGTCACAAAGCCCCCGCCCCGTGTAGTGGGACACCCAGGCGCCGGGATGGGTCAAAAATTTACATTTTTATTTATGTTTTGCATTCCTAAATTAATATACAATTTTTATGAATTAATCCAATCAGCGACACCATTTTTTTTAGGAATATTCTATTTTTTATGATTTTCTTTATTTTTCATCTTTGAAAAATAAAATAAAATAAAAATGAGGTTAAAAAATTATTGAATTTGGCAGCACAATCCTTTTATATTTCTGGGCATGCCTATAAAACATGGCCTCAAAATATTACAAAAAAGGTAAAACGCATTCAAAAAGCCCACGGCCCGAGTAATGAGGTGCCCAGGGACCGGGATGGATGAAAAATTAATATTTTTATTTATGTTTCACATTCTAAAATTAATATATGATCTTTAGGAATTAATACAACAAGCGGCACCATTTTTTGATGAATGTTCTATTTTTTATGATTTTTTTATTTTTCGTCTTTAAAAAATAAAATAAAATAAAAACCCGTCAAGAGTCAAAAAATTTTATTTTTATTTATGTTTTGCATTCTAAAATTAACATACAATTTTTAGGAGTCAACGCAACAAGCGACCCATTTTTTGATGAATATTCTATTTTTTATGATTTCCTTTATTTTTGTATTTGAAAAATAAAATAAGATAAAAATGACGTCAAAAAATTATGAAATTTTGCAAACATGATGCTTACATTTTTTTGGGCAGGCCTGTAAAAAATGGCCTAAAAACTAACAAAGAAAAGTAAAACGCTGTCAAAAAGCCCCCAGCCTGCGTAGTGGGGCGCCCAAGGGCCGGGATGGGCCAAAAATTTACATTTTTATTTATGTTTTGCATTCTAATATTAATATATAATTTTTAAGAATTAATGCAACACGCAGCACCATTTTTGTTGAATATTCTACTTTTTAGGATTTTCTTTATTTTTGTCTTTAAAAAATAAAGTAAAATAAAAACGAGGTCAAAAAATTATGAAATTTTTCACACACGATGCTTACATATTTTTGGGTGAGCTTGCAAAAAATAGCCTCAAAAAATGACAAAAAAAGTACAGCGCAGTCAAAAAGCCCCCGGCCCGCGTAGTAGGGTGCCCAGGTGCCAAGATGGGTCAAAAATTTACATTTTGTATTCTAAAATTAATATATGATTTGTAGGAACTAATGCAAAAATCGGCACCAATTTTTTATGTATGTTCTATTTTTTATGATTTTCTTTATTTTTTGTCTTTGAAAAATAAAATAAAATAAAAACGAAGTCAAAAAATTATGAAATTTTTCAGTCACGATGCTTACATTTTTTTAGGCGTGCTTGAAAAAAATGGCCGCAAAAAATGACAAAAGAGTAAAACATTGTCAAAAAGCCACCGGCCCGCGTAGTAGGGCGCCCAAGTGCCGAGATGTCTCGAAAATTTATATTTTTATTTATATTTTGTATTCTAAAATTAATATACGATTTTTAGGAATTAATGCACCAATCGGCACCATTTTTTTTATGAATATTCTAGTTTTTATGATTTTCTTTATTTTTTGTCTTTGAAAAATAAAATAAAATAAAACAGCGTCAAAAAATTATGACGTTTTGTAGACATGGTCCTTAAATTTTTCTGGACAAGCCGGCAAAAAATGACCTCAAAAAATCATAAAAAAAAGTAAAACCCTGTTAAAAAGCCCACAGCCCGCGTAATGGGAAGCCCAGGGGCCGGGGTGGGTCAAGAATTTACATTTTCATTTATGTTTTGCATTCTAAATTAAATATACGATTTTTAGAAATGAATACCACAAGCAGAACCATTTTTTGATGAATATTTTTATTTTTTATGATTTTCTTTATTTTTCATTTTTGAAAAATAAAATAAAATAAAAACAACGTCAAAAAATTTTAAAATTTTGCAGAAACGATCCTTACATTTTTCTGGACATGCCTGTAAAAAATGACCTTATAAACTGACATAAAAAATAAAACATTCAACAAAAAATGATGCCCCAAAACATAAATAAAAATGTAAATTTTTTACCCATCCCGGCCCCTAGGTACTTCACTACGCAGGCCGGGGGCTTTTTGATAGCGTTTTACTTTTTTTGTCATTTTTGCGTGCGTGCCCAGAAAAATGTAAAGATTGTGTCCGTAAATTTCATAACTTTTTAACGTCGTTTTTATTTTATTTTTCAAAGACGAAAAATTAAGAAAATCATAAAATATTGAATATTCATCAAAACAATGGTGCTGCTTTTCTGGGCATGCCTGCAAAAAAACGGCCTCAAAAAATGACAAAAAAAGTAAAACGTTGTTAAAAAGACCCCGGCCGGCGTAGTGAGGCGCCCAGGGCCCGGGATGGGTCAAGAATTTACATTTTTATTTATGTTTTGTAGTCTAAATTTAATATATGATTTTTAGAAATTTATGCAACAAGCAGAACCTTTTTTGATGAATATTCTATTTTTTATGACTTTCTTTATTTTTTGTATTTCAAAAATAAAATAAAATAAAAATGACATCAAAAAATTATGAAACTTTGCGGACACGATCCTTACACTTTTCTGGTTATGGCTGAAAAAAATGACCTCAAAAATGGACAAAAAAATGTAAAACGCTGTCAAAAAATCCCATGCCCGCGTAGTGGGGCGCCCAGAGGGGTCAAAAATTAACATCTTTATTTATGTTTTGCATTCTAAAATTAAGATACGATTTTTAGGAAATAATGCAACAAGCGCCACAATATTTTTATGAATATTCTATTTTTTATGATCTTCTATATTTCTCATTTTCTGAAAAATAAAATAAAATAAAAACGACATCAAAAAATTATAAAATTTTACGAACACGATACCTACATTTTTTTGAACAAGTAAAACGTTGTCGAAAAGCTCCCGCCCCGTGTAATGGGCGCCAAGGTGCCGGGATGGGGTAAAAATTTATATTTTTATTTATGTTTTGCATTCCTAAATTAATATACGATTTTTAAAAATTAATGCAATAAGCAGCACCATTTTTTTATGAATATTCTATTTTTTTTATTTTCTTTATTTTTTGTCCTTGAAAAATAAAATTAAATAAAAACGAGGTCAAAAAATTATGGAATTTGGCAGCACAATCCTTTTATTTTTCTAGGCATGCATGTAAAACATAGCCTCAAAATATGACAAAAAAGTAAAACACATTCAAAAAACCCCTGGCCCGCATAATGGGGCGCCCAGGGGCCGAGATGGTTAAAGAATTTACATTTTTATTTATGTTTTGCATTCTAAAATTAATATGCGACTTTTAGGAAATAATGCAACAAGCAACACCATTTTTTATGAATGTTCTATTTTTTATAATTTTCTTTATTTTTCATCTTTGAAAAATAAAATAAAATAAAAACGTCAAACAATTATAAAATTTTGCAGACACGATCCTTACATTTTTCTGGGCATATCCGCAGAAAATGGAGTAAAAAAATGACAAAAGAGTAAAATACAGTTAAAAAGCCCGGCCCACATTGTGGGGCGCCCAGGAGCCGAGCTGGGTTGAGAATTTACATTTTTATTTATGTTTTACATTCTAAATTTAACATACGATTTTTATGAATTAATGCAACAAGCGGAACCATTTTTTCATGAATATTCTATTTTTTATAATTTTCTTTATTTTTCATATTTGTTAAATAACATAAAATAAAAACGCGCCAAAAAATTATATAAATTTTGCAGACACGATCCTTACTTTTTCTGGGCATGGCTACAAAAAATGGCCTCAAAAAAAGACAAGAAAAAAGTAAAACGTTGTCAAAAAACCCCAGCCTGCGTAGTAGGGCGCCCAAGGGCCGGGATGGGTCAAATATTTACATTTTTATTTATATTTTGTATTCCAAAAATAATATACAATTTTTATGAATTAATACAACAAGCGGCATCATTTTTAGATGAATATTCTACTTTTTACGATTTTCTTTTTTTCGTCTTTGAAAAATAAAATAAAATAAAAACATCAAAAAATTATGAAATTTACAGACACGATCCATATATTTTTCTCGACACGCCTATAAAAAATGATCTCAAAAAATGACAAAAAAAAGTAAAACGCTGTCAAAAATTCTCCGGCCCGCGTAGTGGGGCACCCATGGACCGAGATGGGTAAAAAGTTACATTTTTATTTCTCGTTTGCATTCTAAAATTAATATACGATTTTTATGTATTAATCCATCAAGCAGCACCATTTTTTGATGAATGTTGTATTTTTTATTATTTTCTTTATTTTTCATCTTTTAAAAAAAATAAAATAAAAACGACGTCAAAAAATTATGAAATTTTACAGACACGATGCTTACATTTTCTATGCATGCCTGCAAAAAATGGCCTCAAATAATGACAAAAAAAAAGAGTAAAATGCTATTAAAAAGCCTCCAGCCCTTGTAGTGGGGCGCCCAGGGATCGAGATGGGTCAAGAATTTACATTTTTATTTATGTTTTACATTCTAAATTTAATATACAATTTTTAAGAACTAATGTAACGAGCAAAACCATTTTTTGATGAATATTCTATTTTTTATGATTTTTTTTATTTTTCATCTTTGAAAAATAAAATAAATAAAAACGACGTCAAAAAATTATGAAATTTGACGGACACGATCATTACATTTTTCTGAGCATGCCGGTAAAAAATGACCTCAAAAAATGACGAAGTAAAACGTGGTCAAAAAGCCTCTAGCATGTGTAGTGGGTCGCCCAAGGGTCAGGATGGGTCAAAAATTTACATTTTAATTTATGTTTTACATTCTAAAATTAATATACGATTTTTAAGAATTAATACAACAAGCCGCACCATTTTTTGATGAATGTTCTATTTTTTATGATTTTCTTTATTTTTGACCGTTGAAAAATAAACTAGAATAAAAACGTCAAAAAAATTATGAAATTTTAAAGACACAATCCTTACATTATTCTGAGAATGCTTGCAAAAAATGACCTCCAAAAATGACAAAAAAATAAAACGTTGTCAAAAAAACCCCCAGCCCACGTAGTGGGACGCCTAGGGACCGAAATGGGTCAAAACTTTATATTTTTATTTATGTTTTATATTCTAAAAATTAATATACGATTTTTAAGAATGCATGCAACAGGTGGCACCATTTTTTAATGAATATTCTATATTTTATAATTTTTTTTATTTTTCATCTTTGAAAAATAAAATAAAATAAAAACGTTAAAATTTCATGAAATTTTACATACATTATCCTTACATTTACAAAAGAAGTAAAACACTATCAAAAAACTCCGCCCTACGTAGTTAGGCACCCAAGGTCCGGATGGCTCAAAAATTTACATTTTTATTTATGTTTTACATTCTAAAATTAATATACGATTTTTAAGAATTAATGTAATAAGCGGCACCATTTTATAATTAATATTCTATTTTTTATGATTTTCTTTATTTTTCATCTTTGAAACATAAAATAAAATAAAAATAACGTCAAAAAATTATAAAATTTCGCATACACGATCATTACATTTTTCTGAGCATGCATGTAAAAAATAGCCTCAAAAATGACAAAAGCAAAGAAATAGAAGTCATAAAAAATACAAGAAATATAAGTCAAAAAAAAAGAAAAGAAAAGGATCAAATAATTAAAAATACCAATTAAGAACCTTACAATCCACACAACAAATCAGCATCAGCATCAGCAAATAGGTGATACAAGAATAATTATGCAGATAGTCAACGTTGATCAATTTGGATTTTCATTTTACGGTATACAAAATCCAAACATTTTGTTACGACCATGAATTAAATAACAATGAGGTAGTAAAAGTAAATGGAACCAAATGAAAGAAGCAATCGAAATAAAAACAAATACAAAATCCCAAATTTCAACAAAATGAAAAACAATTCCAAAATAAAATATCATATGAAGAAAAGTGCTAACCTGAATATAAATAAAAGCAGCTTATATAATTCCACACCCAACAGTTAAGGCTTTCGATATCACTCCAACAACGCAAGTGACGTTGTCTCAACCATCCAAAAGAAAGCAGAGGAAAGAAGGCAAGTAAGAAAACCCAAATAGGCAAGGTCCAACAATAACAAGAAAGGAAAGAGAAAAGCGAGAGCAAGCAACAAAAGAAAGCAACCATTAGAACATTTGGCCTTCATTACATGGTTTTAAGAGATCCAAAAATTGCACACAAAGAAATCCAAAATAAAAAAAAAATAATATGAACTAAATTTCTAAACAAAATTAAAGCAAGAATCGCGACAGCAATCCAAACCCCAAAATCAGGACAATTAAAGAAACAATCGCAGCACAAACCAAAACCTATATAGACAAATCCCAAAATAGAAAGAAGTGAGTAAAAGTGCGAACCTGAAAGAGAAAAAAGCATCCAAGACTTGGTAAAACTAAATAGAGCTTGTCAACTGGCCATTGTTTATTATCATATTAAAAACGAACTGATTAGAAATTCATAAAAGATTTAGAATGCAAAATACCATAATATAAAACATAATACAAGCCCACTGATAACAAACAAATGACTTTATATGTAATCCATTTCGGATATACAAATAGTTGGAAACAAGAAAAAGTGAACAAATTGTTCTGAGACACTCAACACTTGAAAAGGAAAAACAAAAAACAAACAAAAATCAAACAAAAATCTGTTTTAGAATGAAAAAATTGCCGAAGGAAACTTGGATTGGTCTCTAAGAGAATGCATGAGGAGAGTAAAACAACGTTCACTTTTTTCTTAAATCGCAAATAAGATATCATATAGACACTTGGAGAGAGAGAGGGAAAAACAAAAAAATAAACAAAAAATTCTCCAGTAAAAATAAACAAAAAATCATATCTAATTATGAATGTTACATATGTTGCTAAAACCAACCCCCAGTTGTGCACCTCAGCTGGTTTTGAACTTGATATCTCCTTAACTTCTAGAGTTGCAAAGAATAAAGAAAGAACCGATCTATCATAAAATAGAAAAAAAATTATATTGTAGATAAATACATATATATCTAGCACATTGACAGAACATCAGCAGGTTCAAAAAAAACACCCCCAAAAGAAAATAAAGATCAGTCCAACTATTGGTAAATGACCACATGGTTCCACATATAGGCTCCAACTACAAAAGGAAAAGAATAGTTATCTACAGCCATACGAAACTATGACAAGAAGGCAAAAAGACCAAGCAGAGATAAACACACACCCATGTAGAAAAGCAACCCCAAAAACAATGTGAACCACCAAACTATTAGCCTATTATTATAACCATGGACAAAAATAATCAAATTCAGCAACTGAACAAAAAAAAAAAAAGGAAGGGAAAGGAATCCATACCTAGACATTGTAAAAAAAGGGGAAGGACTGTTAATTTTCTTCTCCTTTTTTCTTATGAAATGGAACCCACAAACAAACATCAAATATTCAGATTGCAAGAGATATCACCATGAGGCAACAAATGAAAACATTGAGAAATGAAACAACAAATTACCAGACATGCAAATCTTAAGAAAACGGGTAAAAAAAATTATTACATACCTTGAGGGAATGAACAACCCAAGGATGTATGAGGCGCTCTAACGCCCACTTTTCTACAAGCTAGAAACATATTCATGATGAAAACAAAAACTGAACGAAAAAGAGTCCAATAATCACAAATAAAAAAAGCAAAGAAAAAAACACAGTTCCTTTTTTTATCTTGTACACAAGCAGAACTCTCTAGTCAGTAGTACCAAAAGAACCCCAACAAAACCGGTAGTACAGAAAGTCTCACCTTCAAGAACCACAACAAATCAATATTAGAGAAATTTTCAGATTATATAACTTGAAAATTACGAGTAAATAACGTGATAGAAAAAGGAAACCCCTAAAAGAGATAATCATCCTCATGTATGCGTTGTTCCATAGCTTTAGGAAGAGCCAGCTTCCATAACCTAAGATGCCAACTAATGTAACTTGCAAACGGTATGTTATATAAGTAAAACATTAGGATAAAAAAAAAACGGTATTAACCAATGGAAGGAAAAATAGTTCCTTTGTCCTCTCGCACTCCCTTTCTTTCAGCATAACCAAAACCTCCATCAAACCACAATTCCTCCACGCAAAGCAAAGAAATAGTAGCATCTGTCAAAAAAAATCTTTTGTTGCAGCCTTAACATTGAAACCTCCATTGCAATTAGCAAGTTAGTACAATTTCTTGTAGCCCAAAAAAACAAAAAAAAACAAAAAAAAAGAGAGAAAAGGAAGAAAGAAAGTAAGACGGTAAAAAGTTTTAAACAATAGTCAAGACCAAATACTACTAATAGTCTATCCAACTCATAGGCAAGACCAAATTGTGTTGTTTTCACTCTGGATTTTAAGTATGCTTTTGCTTTCCTGCAAGTTGAAGCATGTCTAACAACCAAGGGTGAAGAAAACAAGCTAAGCAATAAAACAAAATAAAATAGCATGTAATTCAAGCACCAATATCAATCAGTCAAATGCTACTAAACACGCTATCTCTTTGATATAATTAAATGGAATCGAGAATAAAGCAACGGAATTTACTACCAAAATGTAGTCGCTCCGTCACCAGCGATTACAAAATGCGGAGCCATCAAACGAACGAAAAAGAGGCCAGCTCTTGGATTTTCAATCGCTCTCTAGAACAAAATCCTAAAAATAAGAAAGGAAAAACAAAAGATAAGAAGCCACTAGAGTGGGGAAAAAAACTAAGAGAAGACGCAAAAAAATGTGTTAAAATTGGTTAGCACCAAAGAGGAAAAAGAGTTGAAAAATTGCTAACTTTTTTTTAGAACACACATTCAAAAAGAAATCAATCCACCGGAAATAGAAGTAAAAAAAATAAGAAAAGAAAAGAAAAGGACCAAATAATTAAAGACACCAATCAAGAACCTTACAATTCACACAACAAATCAGCATGAGCAAATAGGTGAAACAAGATGATTAGAAAAAAAAAAATTATATTGTAGATAAATACAGATACCTAGCACTGAAAGAACATCAGCATGGAAAAAAAAAAAAAAAAAAAACCCAAAAGAAAAAAAAAGATCAGTCCAACTATTTGTAAATGACAACATGGTTCCACAGATAGGCTCCAACTACAGAAGGAAAAGAATAGTTATTCTACAACCATACGGGACTATGTCAAGAAGGCAAAAAGACCGAGCAGAGATAAACACACACCCATGTAGAAAAGCAACCACAAAAACAATGTGAACCACCAAACTATTAGCCTATTATTATAACCACGAACAAAAATAATCAAATTCAGCCACTAAACAAAAAGAAAAAAGGAAAAAGAATCCATACCTAGACATAGTAATATTAAACCTTACCCCTCCAAAGGACTGTTAATTTCCTTCTCCTTTTTTCTTATGAAAAGGAACCAACAAACAAACATCAGATAATCAGATTGCAAGAGATATCACCATGAGGCAACGAACGAAAACATTGAGAAATGAAACAACAAATAACCAGACGTGCCAATCTTAAGAAAACGGGTAAAACAATTATTACATACCTTGGGGGAATAAACAACCCAAGGCCGTATGAGGCGCTCTAACGCCCACTTTTCTACAAGCTAGAAACCTATTCATGATGAAAACAAAAACTGAAGGAAAAATAGTCCAATAATCACAAATAAAAAAAGAAAAGAAAAAAAAAACATTGTTCCTTTTTTTTAATTTTTACACAAGCAGAACTCTCTAGTCAGTAGAATCAAAAGAACACCAACAAAACCGGTAGTAAAGAAAGTCTCGCCGGAAAGAACCCCAACAAACTGGTATTAGAGAAATTTCCAGATTATAGAACTTGCAAATTATGAGTCAATAACGTGATAGAGAAAGGAAACCCCTAAAAGAGATAATCATCCTCGTGTATGCGCTGTTCCATAGCTTTAGGAAGAGCCAACTTCCATTACCTAAGATGTCAACTAATGTAACTTGCAAACAGTGTCATATAAGTAAAAGATTAGGGTAAAAAAAAAAACCGTTGTATTAACATGGAAGGAAAAATAGTTCCTTTTTCCTCTCGCACTCCCTTTCTTTCAGCATAACAAAAACCTCCATCAAACCAAAATTCCTCCTGGCAAAGCAAAGAAATAGTAGCATCTGTCATGAAAATCTTTTGTTGCCGCATTAACATTTAAACAAAAACCTCCATTGCAGTTAGCAAAAGAAAAAATAATCAAATTCAGCCACTGAACAAAAAAAAAAAGAGGAAAAAGAATCCATACCTAAACATTGTAATAACCAACCCTACCCCTCTAAAGGACTGTTAATTTTCTTCTCCTTTTTTCTTATGAAAAGGAACCAACAAACAAACATCAGATATTCAGATTGCAAGAGATATCACCATGAGGCAACAAATGAAAACATTGAGAAATGAAACAACAAATAACCAGAGATGCCAATCTTAAGACAACGGGTAAAAAAAATTATTACATACCTTGAGGGAATAAACAACCCAAGGCCGTATGAGGCGCTCTAACACCCACTTTCTGGCCTTTGTAAAAATAACTCAATAGGAAAGTTTTATTAGTAAAATAACTTTTCAAAAATTTTTATTTGCAAAATGACTTTCTGAGAAGAAAGACAAACGAAAAAAAATCAGAACTTCACCCCACCCACGGATCCACTGCTCAGCTCGATCCGAACCGCCACGTTCTCGACCTTCTCGAGCCTCGACGTCGCGATCGTGAACGGCGCGATCAACGGCACGTTCAGAGCCCTGAACCTCGCCGGCGTCATCGCCAGGGCCATTCTCGGCGGCCACGTTCTCGACCTTCTCGAGCCTCGACGTCGCAATCGTGAACGGCGCGATCAACGGCACGTTCAGAGCCCTGAACCTCGCCGGCGTCGTCGCCAGGGCCATTCTCGGCGTGATTCTGGAGGTGGGTCTCGGCCTTTTGGGGAGAGAGAAAGAAAAGAAGAGAGATAAATGGAGTGCTGCCATTGATTCCGGCGGAAGGAGACCGGCGGGAGGAGAAATAAATAAAATTAAAATTAATAAAGTCATTTTCCTAATTTTACTTTTTCACGTGGTTATTTTAACCAAATTCTCCCAATCCTCGCAAATAAAAAAAGAAAAGAAAAAAAAAAGCATTGTTCCTTTTTTAAGCAGATCTCACTAGTAAGTAGTACCAAAAGAACCCCAACAACACCGGTAGTACAGAAAGTCTCACCTTAAAGAGACGACAGAGACGTTAACGACGAATCAACGGCTGCAGCGAACATCGCAAAAACAGGGGAAAGAGAGCGAGGGTTCTCGCAAGAATTGATGTTCAGAGTCAGAAACGGAGGGAGAAATTGGTGCTCAGAAATCGAGACAGAAAATTAGGGTTGATCTTCTTACGGGCGTTATAAGGAGTACAAGACCTCTATCAGCCACCATCAGAGAAAAGAAGAAAAAAGTGAGACAAGACTGATTGAGGACTGATTGACAGGCAGGGAAGGAAAGATGCCGAGAGAGAGAGAGAGAGAGAGAGAGGAAAAAATGGGTCTGCGCCCATTTTGGCCATTTTCAGCATCAGTGTTTTGGTTGAAAACAGTAAACGAGAATAGGTAAATGGATTTCAGTTACCTCCATGCCCAAACTGTTTGATCATATCCGGAGGAGAGACAATAACGGTGATTTTCAGATCTGGGACGTGAAGGAGGCACGGCTACGGGCACTGATTCGACACGGAAATAATAGAGGAGAGAAACGATGGTCATCGGCACGAATCTAACCAGATCTGTCGATGAAGCTTCGACGCAGAGAGAGAGAGAGAGGAGAGAGGGACTGAGAGCGAAAATGAGGGAAGAGAGAGAGAGTGCGGCGGTGGGTAGAGAGAAATGTTAGAGAAGTTTTGAACTTATCCGGAGAGATATTATCAAAAATAAATAAATAAATAAACCTTATCCGGAGAAAAATGGGGAGTGCTACGGTACTCCAACCTCTCGAGTCTTATACATATAGGGTGCGTTTGGAATTGGTTCCAAAACGTTTTTATTTTCTGTACGAAAATGAAAATGAAAATATTTTTAGTTTCATTTTTGAATTATTTCTAAAAATACGTTTGGTAGTTTTATTTAGAGATTAATTTCAGTTTTAAAAAAAACTGAAACTGCGTTTGGTGGTTTAATTTTTAAAAACATGTAATAATATATTAAATAAATAATATTATTAAATATATTAAATAAATAATATATTAAATATATTAAATAAATAATATATTAAATATATTAAATAAATAATATTATTAAATATATTATATAAATAATATTATTAAATATATTAAATAATAATATATTAAATAAATAACATTATTAAATATATTAAATAATAATATTAAATATATTAAATAATAATATATTAAATAAATAATATTATTAAATATATTATATAAATAATATTATTAAATATATTAAATAATAATATATTAAATAAATATATTAAATAAACATATATAATACAAAAACGGTTTCAGAAAAGAGGGAAGAAAATGAAAAAGAAAAAAAAAAGTGAAATCCGTTTTTCAGAAAACAGAAAACGAAAACAAGAAAATGAAAACACCTTTTTTTCGTTTTCTGATTTCCACAAAAAGACAAAAACGTTTTTGGTTTTGTTTTTTAAAAAAAATTGCACCAAACACGTTTTTAACACCCGTTTTCATTTTTTTGCTTTGAAAACCGTGAAAAACGAAAACGAAAACGCAAACAAACGGGCCCATAGATACATGAGTTTATTTAAGCCGTTGGATCGAAATTGAGAGCTCAAAATATTTGGATGTATAATTATCACTCAATCTATCAAATACACGAAATTTTTACCCACATATTAGAAGGAAAAAAACGCCTTTCGTTTAATTTTGAAAAAAACTAGCAATGTGTTTGCGCGCGTTGCAGTAAGAGGTAATTTTATATCTTAAAAAAATTAATAATTTATATACAATAGAAGTAGATTATTTACGTATATTTATACATGAATATATACATAGGGTATTGTTATATAGGCATCGTTCGCTTCGTGGATTTGAGTTTTCGATTGAAGTTGAGATGTGATATTTTTTAAAAATTTTTAACTATAACAGAAAAAGTTAAATATGACATTTTTTAAGAGTTTTAAACTGTAAAAATTTAAAACTGAAAACTCGAATCGGTGAAATGAACGATGCCATATAGTTATTTATAATTAATATATATATAAGATATTGTGACATAAGATTATTTACTATATATATATAACATATTGTCATATAAAATTATTTACAATATATATAACTCTTTCTTCTTCTTTGTGGCCCCTCTGCTTTTTTCAACTGTAAAATATAAATTTTAAAAGATGTTAGTATTAATAATTAGGAAAATTGGAAATAGTTAGATTTAGAAGTAGTTACGTTACCTAGTTCGTGGACGTTTTCTTGGCTGTTCTATTTCTTTGAATTTGGAATTGTAATAATAAAAGATTAATAAGGTATGTATTTAAAATTATAAGTATTGTTTTTTATTTATAAATAATATAAAATAGTAAATATGTATTACCTGGTCGTTGATTTTTTTAGGTTTGGTGTATGCAGATCTATTGATGTTGTTGTTCTTGAGCGGAGGCTAAGCCTGTAAAATATTATTTAAATATGTATTTAAAGTAAAAAATATGTTCTTTTATATATAATTAATAAAGATGAGTAAATATGTTTTACCTTATAGTTGATGTTGCAGGTGTTGATATTTGTTGTGGTGCTGTTATCAATTCAGTTTTTTCAAATATTTTTTAGACAATTCTAGTAATTTGAGGTCCTTTTTTTTTGAAAATATATTTAGAAGATCTTTGTTTCACCTCTTAGTTGGTTGATGATTGGTGGGATTGTGAATGGGTCTGTAAATCCTTCATCAATTGTTAATGTCGAGCATGATTTTTTTATCAAGGCTTGTGTCGCTCTGCCAAATATAGTAATATCCATGTTTCCAGTATGATCCTCAATATATGCGCTTAGCCTATATCTGCAATTTATAAGATAATAGATAATTTAGGTTATAAAGTATTTATTTTTGCTAATGAAAGTAAATAAATTTTAATTATAGTGTATTTATAGTTTTAATTACCATGGAGATGGTATTGTCTTTATGTGTCCATGGCTATCGCACCACCAATTGGTTCCTGCCTGTTTTAGCTGTCGATAGCATCTAGGACAGGAGTTGTAGTACCAACCTTGATTTGCTGAGAATTTAGTTATAGTGGCCTTTACTATGACTTTAGTGCCCTATATACATGTGGGAAGATTTTTAGCTTAAATAGTGTAATTAAAGGAAAAGAAATGGATGGAATATTATGATACTAACCTTGTTGTTTTCCTGATCCAATGTCTTTAGTTCATCAATTGTTCTCCTATTTAGTGTTTTTTGCTCTTCAATAGATAGTGTTGGTATTGTTGAGAAGTCAATTTCTTGAGGTTGCTTAGAGAATCTATATATATATATATATATATAATTTATTATTATCATGAAAAAAATTGCATAAAATTTGGGGATTTTTTTCTTATCTTGTTTTTAATGTTCGTGTTTCTGGTATGTCTGGATCAAGATAGAAGATTGTTGCTGCAGTACTTGATACATATGCATTGCCTTAAACATAAACAATAAATTGGTTAATTTTTTGGTGTATTAGATGTAAATATTTTATTTTATATGTTATTATTTTTATAAGTTGTTAAAAAAAATACCTAGATATTGTTTCATCAACATTGCAGTAAAAACCGCAACAACTTATCGTTTCATTGATTTAATTACATTTTCGTCAAATTGATCTACTTTATGTCCCCATAATGTGACTTGAAGATATTCGTTTCTGTGAGAAAAAAAAGGTAAAATAAAAAAGTTAGAATGAAGAGTTTTAAATGATGTAAAAGTTTTATGCATTTATTAAATATAAATTTTTTGTATATGATTGTGGTAATGATTATGAAAGGTTAATTTACCTTATATTTTGTATCATTATAGTCCGTCAAGTTGTTTGTCTACCGTTGATATTTGTTTGTTCAATTGTTTACACTCTTGTAAGAACATCGATGATGTCTATTGGAAATAAATAGTAAATGTTAAAGATGTTAATTAATACATTGATGATGTATTCTTTTTTTTGGAAAAAGTAATTCATCTTACCACTTAGGATTTCAGTTGACTGAATTCTGTGTTGAAGCTGATCGAATTTGATGAAGTAAAATCTATGAAATGGAATAAGCGGTGCTTCTTCTGTAACTGGGACGAAGACTGTTGCATGGGTAAACTGTAGCATTGCAACATGTGGCACAACTTTGTATGTTGGTTTGTTTTGAGTGACGAAGAAGTTGCTAATATCATATATATTACCTAGTTGAATTTTTTCATAAATAGTGTCTGAGTCTCATGCCCGAATTGATCCTTGAATTGCTTCATGCTGTAGATGTAAAAGGTAGTATTGTTATTAGATTTATAATATTGGTATTAAATGAAAAATAATATAATATTGTATTTGTTAAAAAATATTACCTTTTTGTCGACTAAAACACAATCAAGGTTGATCAAACATCCAGTGCTTAGATCATTATTCATCCATAATCTGCAGATTCTGGCCCTGATAGTTTAATAAACTTCATTTGGTTTTAGGGCTCGAATTAATGTCATCATTTTGGTCAACTGTTGGCAAAAAAAGGTAATTGTTTTAGTGCATAAAAATAGGAAGCTTTATTCAATATGTTTTTGATAGACGAATAGTAAGCAATTTTGATTATAAAAAAGATTATGAATCTAATATTTATTTTATTATAATATTTATTTTTTTATGGTATTTTATTTCTTTATTTGATATTATGTAAAATTTCTTTGTAAATAATATTTTTTATATAATTTGGATATTTATTAATTGAATTATGAATTAGTATATGCAATTATTTTGGAGTTGTAGCTCTTGATAAAGCAACATATAGTTGTCCGTGGGTTAAAATTTCACTATCTAGATATAATCCTATTTTATTCAAATATTGTCCTTGGCTTTTATTTATTGTCATTGCATAGCAAATTTTAATAGGAAATTGTCGTCTTTTTAGTGTAAATGGCCATTTAGATTCATGTACAATCATTTCTATTCTTGGGATATAGACTTTTTCATTAATATTGCTTGAATTTATGATTTGTCCTTCTATAATTTTATTTGTTAATTGTGTAATAATAAATCTTGTTCCATTACATAATCCAATTGATTGATTTATATTTCGTAATAACATTATAGGTGTTCTTAATTTAAGCTTTAATTCATGTGGCGGTATTCCATTAAAGTTAAGAGTGTACAAAAATTCTTGAGGATATAAAAGATTAAGTTCGTCTATGTTTTCAGATGAGGATACAATAGTGTCGTAACTATAATAAGATTTTTCTTCTCCAGGAATTAAGGATAATATGTAATTATTAATTTCATCAGCTAATTTTATTTTTCGGTGTTATGATTGTTCGTTCTTTTAAGTATTCAATATTGCTAAAGTAAGTATTTAAATTATTATATATTGAAGTTGAAAATTTTCAATTGGATTTGAATTAATGTAGTATGTATTTTTCTGGTATTTTTACCCATGTAGCGTCTTTATTTTCTAAATCTTTTATTCCTTCAACAATACCATCTCTAACATTTAATATCCATTTCAAGAATGTTGCAATTTCCTTTGTTTCTTGTTCTGTACGGTTGTATTGTTTTAATCTCATGTTTTCTTGTTAACTTTAAAATTTTGAAATGTGGTCATAAATAAGAGTTGTTTATAGTTTCATTTACTATATCTTCTTTTGTTCCTGTAGGAATAACTGGTAAAATTTGTCGGAAGTCACCTTCAAAGACCATTGTCATGCCACCAGATGGTCGTTCAAAGTTATTTCTTAAATCTTGAAGTGTTTTATCAAATGCTTCAAAATAATATTTATTAGTCATAGGTGCTTCATCTCATAATATGAGTGATGTTTTATCAATTAATTTTGCCAATTGAGTTCCTTTTTTAATATGACAGGTGAAAATTTTATCTATTGACAATGGTATTCAAAATCTAGAATGTGCAGTTCTTCCCTTAGGCAATAGTAGTGATGCTATTCTGGAGGATGCAACAGATAAAATTATTTCATTATTTGATCTAATTTTTGTGATTATTGCGTTCCATAAATATGTTTTTCCAGTTCCGCCATGACCATAGATTAAAAAGAGATTATTTTTTTTCCTCATGTAGTGATTGTAAAATTTGTTGATAAATAAATTCTTGTGCATTATTTAAACTATTTACTAATCTAGTATTTTCTTCTTTTAGTTTATATATATATATATATATATATATCATAATTAAGTTCTTCTATTAAAAGTTTATTATTTAAATCATCCATTAAGGATCTAAGTGGAAGAGGTAAGTTAAAATGTGTTAAGGTTGATGAATTTGAATTTAATAATTTTTCTAGTTCATATAGTACAAAATTGTATAATTATGTTTCAGGTACTTGAAAATTTGAGTTATTAAATAAAGTTTTAATTTTGTGTAATATATCATCTGTCATAAATTTTCAATGTTTTTCAAGCAATTTTATTGGGTTATTTACATTACAAAATAATAAAATTATGATGAATCATTGTCGTAGTTGAGTTGTTGTTGACTAAAAAGCTTCTAGTATAGATTCATCCCATTCTCGATCATCTCCTAATAAGCCTAATGCATAGCATGTTGCTTGATTTATTGGATATGTTATGTCATTAACTATTCGAAGAGCTTCGTAACTTGTTGCGCCTTTTTGATGATTTAATAATAATTTAAGATAGTATAGTTCTCCAGAGCTTGGATGGACATGAAAAGTTTGTCCAATTGTATGTCCCGTTTGTCTTGGAGACCAATATTTATATTTACTATTCCAAACGTATCTAATTAGAAATTCTATATAAGTTAGTTCTCTTACATTAATATCATATTTGTTTGTTTCCATCCATTCAGGAAGAGTTGCTCTGTCAATATCTGGTTGTCTTATTATGTTATTTAGACATTGATTTGAATGAAATGTTATATTTTGCATTCTTGGCAAATGTATTGACAGTCTTTGAATAGTTGGATTTCTATGATGTATTGAAATTCAAACAGTCGCCACATTGCTTCATATGGTGTTATGTATCTACAATTAATATAGTTTTTTTATTTCATATATTTCCTGATAAGTGGGTTCTCCAGTTTTTTCTGGATGTATATTATCTTCTATGACTGCTCTTATTCTATCTGGTCATTTTGGTAAATCTTTAAATAAATATTTTATAAGCATAGATTGTGAACAAAAATCTATATTGATATGAGCATGAAATTTTAAGCATAAATTTTTATTGTAGGGAACTACATATCTATTGTCTAATTTAATGCCTTCTACTTCGACATAAGAGGATGTGTTTCTTCGTTTATAGTTAACAAATCCATTTCCGTCAATTGTTGTTTCATTGTTGAATTTTTTAGGAAATTTTTTTTTAACATTTTGAATATTTTATGCATGGAGAATTCCATGCCACATGATCCATGCATCATAAATTCAACTAAAATGTTATATTCTAGTGGATTATTATAAGGATAAGGTATTTCTGCATAAATAAATCTGTCTATTTGTGATGGCTCACGTAGTTTGTCATCATGGTGGAGCAGAGGAAATGAGAATGTGGTAGTCCTCATTTTTGAAACTCGACAACATATAAATCTGCAAGATTGAAAAATATTTTATCGTAATTTTTTTGTAGTGTTAGAAAAAATGAGTGTTTTTTTTCTTATCGAGAAACTAAAAAAAGTCTAGGAGAAGAAATCTAAACCTGCTATAATTATTCTAAATATTTTTTCATTTTTAATGATGGATAAAACATTATCTAATTTCATTTTAAAAATTCTAGTAATAATATTTGGTCTATCTTCAGCTTTTTATCCAGGTATTTTTGTTAGGGCTCTAGTAATTTCAGGCCATTTTGGATTACATGTAAATGTTATAAATAAATCTGGGTTTCCATAGCGTCTGTAAATTGTCATTGCATCTTGATAGTTTTGGATCATATATCTAGGGCTTCCAGTATGGCTTGAAGGAAGGATAATTCTTTTTCCTATTGCTTGTGCATCTGTATCTCTGCTTGTAATAGCGTCTTGAATTTCTTGATAAATCTCGGATCGCAAATTTTTTTGATTTTTCTTAATATAATCTAATCGATCCTCTTCTACAGAAGCATATGCATCAACCACATATTGTTAAAATAACTTGCCTCCTTAAAAACGTGTATTGCCTTGAATTCTACGTTCTTGTAATTGATGGCAATAGATTTCTCACATAGAGATTCTTTTTCTTATATATCTATTACTTAAGTTATTTATATTATATTTTAAATTTGTTGTGTAACCATCTTCTCCATATGGAAATAATAAAGGATATTGAAGGGCCATATAACATGGATGTAATTTTGTAATTCTTTATAAAGTATTTGTTCTATCTTGGATAATAATGTCTCTTCCTTATTCATATTCGCCAATATCTCCAACTATTAAGTCAGCTATATTGTTCGACGTGGATAGGTCATATTAGTTACTATATGTATTTCTTCGGCTTATAAGCCTTAGTTTCATAGATGGTATCTCATCTTGTTGATATCTATCCCTTATCATTCGAAAAACTTTAACTAATTTATTTCTTTTATCAAGCATTCTGATTAGATTTTTAACTATAAATTGTATTATGTTTTTGGATTCACTATCAAATGAAAATGATGCTATTCGATTTCAGACTTCATTTTTTGTGTCATATATATAAAGATGTGCAAATTTTAGAGGATTATTATTAATTGGTAGTAGAGACCCCATAAGATGATGTACTTGCCCACTTATTTTGAAAATGTTTAGGCCATTTGGATTCTGTGTACTTGTGTCTATATTAGCTCTAAATGATGTAAATGCGAACATAAAGTTATATGTTCGAATATTTATTCAAAAATGTGTGCTAATTAATCCTCCATGGTAATCAAGTAGTGTATCGAGTGTTTGAGGGGTCTTTTTAATTAAGGGCAAAGTTATTTTTTATCTTTGCAGCAAAGATTGAACTTAGGAACAGTACTGCTGCTGATTTGTTCATTAAGCCAAAAGAGAGCGCCGCAATGTTGACAGATGTAGGAACAGTCTCCGAGATTGATATAGACATTAGCAATGCCTATAAGAAATGTTAAAAGAAAATAAAGACAATACATAAAAAATTAATATTGTCATTGTATGAAATTTTTTTTTCTAATTTTTAAGAAAGAATAGTTAGGATGGATGAGAGAGGTACGTTCTGAATCGTAATTTTCAGATGTTGCTGGCATGAATGATTAAAGAATCTCGTCTTGAGACTGTGTAAGTTGTAGTGTTGTACTAGGATTAGATTGAGAGGCTCTTGCCCGCAAATGTGTGATAATCTGATTTATTTCATTTTTACGTTAGAAAAATTTTGATTCATCTGAGAGATGATATGGCGCATATGTGTGTTTGATTGTAGTATTTTTTTGAGTTTTTCTCTTGTCCATTTGTTTCTAGGATACAAAATTAGTTTGGTTAGAAAAGAGAATAAAATATGTTTATCTAAATAATTTATATATAATTAGTTTTATTATGGTAAAATCAGTTGTAAGAAATGAAGTAGATAATTTTTTTATAACACCTAAATGTTTTATGATTTTAATTATGATTTATTGAGGGGAAAATAATATAGTAATATCAACAATATTAAAATGATAACATTGACAATGCTAACTTTATGACAGTACTAATTTCAATTATGGGCAAAACAAATTAATAGAGTAGAAGTAATTTGTTGATCGAATTGATAAATAAATCACATATGAAGAAGTAAATTCATATCTATATTTGTATCCTTTCTAAATAAATGAGACAATATAAACATATTTACAAAGATAGAGAATAATAAATTTACAACATTGAGTATTATTCGGTGGAGAACAAATTAATCAAATATTAATACCAAAAAAGCTAAATTTATGGGTAAACAGTAAATAAATAAATGAATCTATGTGAGTGACTGATTGTCTTCAATCTCTTTCGTTACAGGTGAGGAAAAAAGTTAAGTCTTGCTATAACAAATGCTAATGACATAGGGTTTGGAAAAAAAAAAAGATTAAGAAAGTGCTAAGATAATAACAAATGAATAATTAAGTTGTGAACAGAGAAAAATGATTATAGATAAATATGGGAAAGTTTTGGTATATTGTAATTGTGGCTCAGGTATATAATAGTAATTTGAATAATATGTAATGAGCAAGTTGGTTATAAAGAAATGCAAAAGAAGGGAAAAATGAAAGGGCAACGTAGTGTGCAATTTAATGAGCAAAGGTAGCCAGATTTAAGGGAAATAAAATAATAAAAGATAATGAGCAAAACAGTATGGTAAAATGAGAGGAGATAAAAGATGGAAAAAGTATTAATTTGCTTTGTAATGAGCAAAGGCGGCACATTTGAGGGTTCACTGCTTAACTTTTGTTATAATGAACGAAGGCAATCAGGTTTAAAACAGGTGAAACAACAAAGGAGAATGAAAAAGAGAATGGAATTAAAACATAATATATGAAAGATGTAAGAAATAATAATGAGGTTGGATGATATAAAAGATTGAAGAAGCTTGTATTTAGGACAAAATATAAAAAGTGTAAAAAGGTTGTGGTCAGGAGTAGAAAGCAAGGAAAGTAGTTGAAGTGAAATGTCAAGTTATTCAAAATATTAGTTCATTAAGTAATAAGAGAGAGGAAAAAAAAAAGAATAAGTAAAATTTAAGTTGTTCAAAGATTGCTAAGTAGATGGAAAAGATTTAAGTGATGGAAGATGATAAGAGCAAAAAGAAATTAGGGAATATAGTATTAGGGAAGAGTAGACATTGTTGAAATATAAGAGAGTAAAAAACCTTAACAGCATGTGTAGAACAGAGGATAAGGAAATGCTAAGGAAAAAAAAGAAAAAAGAGGCAATAAATTGCACAAGTAAAACTGAGGAAATGAGATGGATTAAAAGGAAATCAAAGAGAAATATATTGAAATGATAAGGAGACAAAAGAACCGGAATGAGTAAAAAAATATAAAATGATATGAGTAATTTTTAGATAAATTATATAACATTGAAAATATAAAAAGTAATTGTAATCATCATCGCCACATAAAAAGAGAGTAGAGAAGGGTATACAAAAAGGAGTATAACAGTGAAATTAACCTATGAGATTCAAACAGGCGAAGCAAGTTCTAAAATGGAGTCAAAAAGAGATAAAATAATAAGTCAATTTATGAGAAATACAGAAACTAAATTCTTATATTGGAGAAAGGAACAAAAAAGAAAAATGAACACTAAACAGGTTGTATAGCAGAAAAGGAAATGAACATAAAACCAGTAGTCCATTACATAGATAAGAGTAATATGGGTGTGTATAGAGAGTAGGTTTTAGTTACTTTTAAGTAGAGATATAAGGTTAATGGTAATAATTACTATTAATTAAAAGAAGTTTGTCAACATTTATTAAGAATTAATAGAAATCTTTTCCAATGGTTTTGCTTGACTACATATTAAGAAAGATAGAGATGACTTATTTTAACATCTGACATAGAAAAGTAATCTATATATTGCAGGCAACTATTACTAAAGAATTCTAGATAAGAATTAATAAACGTACCTCAAACACTATAAATTTTCCTCAAACTCTGGTATATAAATCAGCCAATGCTAAGCAGCTGTCAGCTATACACAACTAACACGACAGGACAATGATTGTAGCAAGCCTTATAAAATACAAAGAATTGAGTGAGAAAATGAATAAAAAACAGAAAAAGGAAACAATAAAATTAAAAAACTAAAGGGCACAGTTATAGTAACATTTTTATATATTAATTATGGCTCAGATATTTAATATTTTCAACAATGTGTGATAGCTACGTTGTGGCTGTCTGCTAAGGGCAATTTTGTGGCTGCCTACTAAGGGCAACTACACAAAAAAGAATGATATTATATCTATCACACAAATTGTAGCTTATATATAATGCAAAATAAATAGGTGGAGTAATATATAAAGTTCTCTAGAGACTATCAGGTGAATAAAAAAGGAAAATGATCAAAAAAAGAAAAGATAATACATAAAAAATGATAAAAATTGTTACCTATACAAAAAGAAGACAAAGAAAACTTAGAGAAAAAGAAAAAGTGCTAGAAACCAATGATTAGAACAGACGTGGCCAAAACCGGTTTAACAAATGGAAATAGCAAAGAGAAATACAAGAACAATAACATAGAAGGAAAAAATGTCAGCAGTGGAAAAAGAAATTTTATGTGACTATGGATAATATTTGAATAAGATAATAGAAGAAAGATGATCAAAACGGATACAATAAGTGAAAATAACAAAGATAAATACATTATTAAATTCAATTGAAAAATAATGAATAAAATGAAAATCAAATTAGGAAAAGGATATTCATAGTAATCTTTAGACAAATTATTTAAAACTTAAAATACCAAAATCAATCATTATCATCATTGCCACATAGATCAATTTATTAAAGCTAAAATAGACAGATAAATATACATTTGTATATATGTTTGTATCTGTGTGTGTGTATATGTATATGAATAATTACGTAAGCAAATGAATGAATTAAAAAAAAAAAAAAACACAAACTTAAAAAACAAAAAAAATATATAGTTATAACAATATTTTTATATAGTAATTGTGGCTCAGATATGAAATATTTTCAGCAATGTATGATAAATAAGTTGTGGCTACCTGCTAAGGGCAACTTTGTAGCTACCTACTAAGGGTAACTGCACAACACTATAAGATATTATATTTATCACGCAGATGATAATTTTTATGTGATTCAAAGTGAGTAAATGGAGTAATATATAAAGTTGTCCAAAGATTACTAAGTGAATTAAAAAAAGTGCAAAAGAAAAGGAAAATGAGAGAGAGAGAGAGAGAGAGAGAGAGAAGATTAACATTGACAAAATAACAAAAACTATAATATGTTTCCTAGGAAATCAAAAGAAACTAAATTGAATAGTAAGAAAAACATAAATATCATAAGAATAGTAAAATAAGATAATAAGGCTTTTTTTCTTTTTTTGACATTAAATAGGAACAGTAATATAGAAGAACGAAAGGTCAGCAATGGGAAAAGAAATTTTATGTAACCATGGATAATATTTTAGCAAAATAATAGAAACTAAATTATCAAAATCAGTAGAATAAGCAAAAAAAGGAGGACAAAAACTTTATAGAATTCAATTGAAAAACAATGAATAAGATCAAAATCAAATTAGAAAAAGGACATTCACAGCAATTTTTAGAGAAATTATATAAAACTCAACACATCAAAATTAATTACTATCATCATTGCCATGCAAAGGAACTTACCAAGACTAAATTAAGACTAAAATAGGTAGAGAAATATATATATATATATATATATATATGCACGTATACATCATCAGAAAACAAATGAAACAATGAATGTATAAGGACTATTACTAAGCAAATACAAAGAAAAAAAGGACAATAACAGTAAATATCAATACTATCCTAGCAAATTAATGCTTCCAATGTCAGGAATATGAATTAAGCCAGATTTAAGGGAAATAAAATAATAAAAGATCATGAGCAAAATAGTATGGTAAAATGAGAGAAGATAAAAGAAGGAAAAAGTATTAATTTGCTTTATAAAGAGCAAAGGCAGCCAATTTGAGGGTTCAATGCCTAACTTTTGTTATAATAAACGTAGGCAATCAGGTTTAAAACAGGTGAAGCAACAAAGGAGAATGGAATTAAATCAGAATGTATGAAAGATGTAAGAAATATTAATGAGATTGGATTATATAAAAGATTGAAGAAGCTTGTATTTAGGACAAAATATAAAAAGTGTAAAAGGGTTGTGGTCAGGAGTAGAAAGCAAGGAAAGTAGTTGAAGTGAAATGTCAAGTTACTCAAAATATTAGTTGACTAAGTAATAAGAAAGGAAAAAAAGAATAAGTAAAATTTAAAGCTGTTCAAAGATTGCTAAGTAGATGAAAAAGATTTAAGTGATGGAAGATGATAAGAGCAAAAAGAAATAAGGGAATATAGTATTAGGGAAGAGTAGACATTGTCGGAATATAAGAGAGTAAAAAAACTTAAAAGCATATGTAGAACAGAGGAGAAGGAAATGGTAGGAAAAAAAGAGAAACAAAACAAAAGGCAATAAGTTGCATAAGTAAAACTGAGAAAATGAGATGGATTAAAAAGAAATCAAACATAAATATATTGAATGATAAGGAGACAAAAGAATTGGAATGAGTAAAAAAAAAAGTGATACGAGTAATTTGTGAATAAATTATATAATATTAAAAATATAAAAAGTAACTATAATCATCATCGCCACATAAAAATGGAGTAGAGAAGGGTATACAAAAAGGAGCATAACAGTGAAATTAACCTATGAGATTCAAACACGTGAAGCAAGCTCTACAATGGAGTCAAAAAGAGATAAAATAATAAAGTCAATTTATGAGAAATAGAGAAACTAAATTCTTATATTGGATAAAGGAACAAAAATGAAAAAGGAACACTAAATAGATTGTATAGCAAAAAAAGGAAAAGAACAAAAAATCAGTAGTCTATTACATAGATAAGAGTAATATGGGTCTGTTTAGAGATTTGGTTTTAGTTAATTTTAAGTAGAGATATAAGGTTAATGGTAATAATTATTACTAATTAAAAGAAATTTGCCAACATTTATTAAGAATTAATATAAATCTTTTCCAATGGTTTTGCTTGACTACATGTTAAGAAAGATAAAGATGACTTATTTTAACATCTGACATAGAAAAGTAATATGTATATTGCAGGCAACAATTGCTAAAGAATTCTAGATAGGAATTAATAAACGTACCTCAAACGCTACAAATATTCCTCAAACTTTGGTATATAAATCAGCTAATGCTAAGTAGCAGTCAGCTATACACAATTAACACGGCAGAACAACGATTGTAGCAAGCCTTATAAAATACAAAGAATTGAGTAAGAAAATTAATAAAAAACAGAAAAAGGAAACAATAAAATTAAAAAACTAAAGGGCACAGTTATAGTAACAATTTTTATATATTAATTATGGCTAAGATATGTAAAACAAGAAAAAAAAAACTCTTTTGGGCCGACTTAGATGCACATTTTGGGCTCAACTCTGTCATCAGCCCAATTTTTTAGCCCAACCCTTAGGCCCAACAAAATAGCCCATCAACGAGAACACACGCCGTTCTCACCCGTCTCATTCTTCTCAGTAGAGCTTCGTTTTCTTGCCCATTCGAAGCCGAAATTCAGAGACCCGAAAATGGGATTCGGAGCCCTAAGATACATCACTCGACCCCTCTCCAGAACCCTGATATCGCGAACCTCCACTTCAACTGCAACGTTGCTCGCCGCCGTAGCCGCCGGTTCGCCATCGCCGAAATCGGAGCTCCGATCAATTATTGGCGCCTCATTTGGCCACCAAGCTCCATGGTTTCCGATTTCGAGCCATTTCCACAGCTTGACCGATACTCGGTTCCCCAAACGACGGCCCAGCGATAAGCCCGGCCGAAAGAGGGGCAGCTTAAGACCTCCAGGTTCCTCATTACAGTGTCATGCCCTTTTTAATCTTATTATTAAAGTTAATTTCTTTGCTTTTTTTAGCACGCTAGTGTTTGAATTTGCTAAAAGATTGAAAATTTCACGTATTGCGTAACAATTAGTGTGGAAAATGTAGCTAGATCTTTTCTGCAAGCGAAATTGGGGTTTTGCGAAGTGAATTAAGGGCAAAGTTGGCATTACTATCGCTTCATTTTGGAGCGTGAAATTGAAAGTTTCATCAAGGAAAGGTTGTTTTTTATATTGTAATATATATATATATATATATAAAATATTGATGAACAAACGAAATTGAAATTGGGGTTTTGGAAAATGAATTAAGGGCAAAGTTAGTATATTTCACTTCATTTTGGTGTATAAAATTTGGAATGGGACTGGTATTGATCCTTCTCTCTCTTTTTTTTTTCTTTTTGTTAATTTTGTGGAGCGTAGGACCGTATAAATTGGTTCCATATGTTCCTGGTGAGCCGATAGCTGCGAAACCTAATGAAGGAAGTGTGAAAAGACGGAACGCGAAGAAGCGTATTAGGCAGCGCCTTGCATTCATTTTGGTGAGTTTTTGACGTTTTATTGGTCCTTTTTACTTCCTTTTTTTTTTTTTTTCCTTTCTTTGATGACTTAAGAGTGTTTGATGCGTATCTTTTTGTTTCTTCTGTAGTGTTTAACTTATTTATTTTGGACGCTTTTTCAAATCACAGTCACCTTTGGTTCATAATTGCTGGTAGCCTGGTACTCGGGATTATGAATGTCATGATTTTGAAGTTGTTCTGTAGCTTTTCATTACTTTAATGAAGAGAAAATTGTTGACAGATATTACTTGTTTCTTAGTTTAAAAATATCCGAAAATGTGTCCCGGAATGTGCCTGATTTTCTGAACTACACATAAAATGCATACTTGATTATAGTGTCCAAGTAAAAGATGAATGAGCAATTCAGTTATCTCATAATTTGGATCACTAATATCAGTATGATTGTCCATAACCACAAGGCAACTAGGTGATGCAGGACCAAGATAGATTAAAGAATGAGAGGGGAAGATATAGAACAAGAGAAGAATTTAGGGAGAAGTAGAAGAGTATAGAGAGGAGTAAGAATTTAGAATCTGGAGAGAAAAAGAAGTGAACAATAGAGAGAGAATATGAATATTCAGTAACGTTAATCAAGTATGAGAATAATGAACATAGAGATGCCTATTTATAGGCACATAAGTCCTTTTAGAATGATTGTCTGTAATTATAAGGCAACCTGGGTTTTAATTCCTTAGCGCTTCCTTAACCTCACTTCTGCGTGGAGATTTGGCGCTTAATGCTTATGCCAATGTTCGTGTACTACTGCAAATTGTTGAACAATTTGAGTGATGATTAAGCATATTCTCATTGGTCTCTTTTCTGAGGAAACGCAGTGTGAGTAATCTCAAGCATAAGCTTTTGCTACTTTCACTATACCATTGTTGTTATTTTGTTATTTTGATTGGCTACTCATCAAAACATAGCCAACAAACAGAAATGTGTAATTGCTCTAGGCATCCAGCATCCTTTTTTTTTTTTATTTTGGTACGCGTAAAATCTTCATTTTTTAGGGTCAACTTGCAGTCATCTCAATTTTGCGAGCAGTACATGATTATGCCTTCAACTCTGACATTTGCTTGCTTTCCTGTTGGATATAATGATCTTCCTTTAATGCATACTTGGTTTTGAGCTTGTGCAGGCAGAAAAAAAGAAAAGGAAAGCTCAGATGCAAGAGGCTAAAAGGAAGAAGAACATCAAGAGGATAGAGCGAAAAATGGCTGCAGTGGCCAGGGGAAGAGAGTGGGCTCAAAGACTGGCAGAGTTGCACCGGCTCGAGGAAGGGAAGAAATCTATGGCTTGATGTTCTTCTTGATGAACCTCGTTAGGCAGGTTGTTGGTCATGTTAGCTTTTGTTATACTACTGGTAGCTATTACCCCATCACAGTGGACGTATTGAGATCTTTTGTTCCTGGATAAGTGCTTTGAATTAGAACAATTTATTTGAGATGATTTTAGTGCATCTACTTGCAGGCTCCTGATTGCAAGGGGAGAATATTGTTTTTCAACCCAATGACCATTTCATATTCACATTTTTATAATGTCTTTATTTTCTTGCTCTTTTGCTTGAAGTGCTCAGTTTTCGACTTACTCTTAGTTAGGGAGCTCATCTTTTTTCTTGTATTCAACAGCAACAGCTCATACCATGTAAATGCACGTTGTTAAGTACTCGAGTTCAATTATTACTTTATTCTGATTCGTCTTGGTTCTGGATAAAGAAATCACACCACTTTGAAGTGAAACGACAGAGCTTATTACTAAAGAGTTGGAGCTAGGAATTGAAAACTGGTTTTGTGATTTTGTCTGGAGTTCAGAGGCAAGTCCAAGTTGTGTCTGCCTCACCGCCTCTTGCGATTAAACGTTTACTCACTTATCCATCAATTGGACTTGGAACAAACTTGAAAACGTTCTTAAAGGTGCTCTCTATGAATCTAGTAAAATTTCAATGGTAGAGTTTAAATATAACAAAATTTTTAAAATATTACAAAAATAGCAAAATTTTAATATCATCAAAATAATGACTATATCATTACATAGTATAAAATGTGACATTATTATGATAATGATTTGTGTCATTTTTTTCTATATTTATAATATTATGAAAGTTTTGTTAAATTTTAAATCAAGATATACAATTTTGTCACGTGGTGTAATTATCACCTTAGAAAAAGGTACATTCTAAACTTGGACTAAACTTTTAATTTTAGAAAATGAGACATTTTAAGTTTAAAATACATTGTAATGTTCGTTAACTTAACTATCAGACGTCAATTAATAGACAGAGCGCTTTGTGATTTTTGCATAAAATGTGCCCTGAACTTTTCATTAGTGTCGATGCTAGACTAAGAATATTTCTAATTTTGACATTTGGAACCTAATTGCCGTTAATAATTGACTGTTTTTTAGGAATTTCCCTTGCTACAGCAAACAAATTCATCTTTGCCCATCAATCTTTTGGAAGATATTTTTCTATCTCCTCTTTTAACTATCTTCCCCAACTTTTTTGTTTTTGGCAGTTTGAGGACACTATATGCAGAACCATCAAATGAAGCAACTATATGCATCTTTCAATCACTGTGCATATTTTAGACTTATGTGGAGGGCTCGGACAAGTAACCGTGACCATTTTTGGCACCATTGTAGTATGGCTCCACCAGTTCAATATTATTGAGTTCTGGAGTCTGGAGCCCGTGTGCACTGTGCTCTGTTCAGTAATGCGACAAAGCACATTGACCCTCCTTTGAGGGCTTCACCAGAAAACCAAAAAGCAGAAGATTTCTGATATGGGGACTTGTAAGATATGGGAGTTGGATTTCAGCATCCCCACTTGAAAAATTTTGTAAAGGGATCTCCTGCCTTGGACAAAGATGGTGACACCAGAACTAACACAATGATATACGTTATGATATGTTTCCATATATATATATATATATATGTGTGTGTGTGTGTGTGTGTGTGTGTGTATATATATATATATATATATATATGTATGTATCTATGTATATATACAGGGCAACGCCACCAAAAATTATATAATGAGGATAATCATGATGCTGTACACGTTTTGGATGATGGGTCAACTGAATGACTTTTCAAGTGCTTATTGATGTGACTGTAATGGGCAGCTTCCTCTTCATCTTGACAGTTGGAAAGTGAACAATCTCATCCTTCTCGGCAATCCATCTGTGGATTTGCATAATAAACATTGGATTAAGTAATGTGCATCATATGGGGCAGTTCCAATATTGGTAGGATACAACGAAGGAGATATATATATATATATATATATATATATTTTGAGTAGTACAACGAAGGAGATTTTTAACGGTATGATTTGAAAAAAAAAATTACGGGGGTAGTTTTTTTTGTTTTTAACCTCTTCTGTTTAAAAAATTATTTGCTCCGCATAATTTTTTTGTTTTAATGTGATTTTAATTAAAAACATACACCACCGGCGTGATACTTTTACTCTAGGAAGACTCACCTTACAAAGAACTACCTGATCAATATTGTTGTATTGTTTTAAACTGTAAAAAATATTCACTGAAATTTCATCAAACTATGTATTTTTTATTCTAATATAATTTTCATAAAACGTGACAATGAGAAACACGCAATATCAATTATGATATACTATTATAAAAAAATCCTGTTTATTAAAAAGGTCGCAACAGATTACCTATAATTAGTGACAAGATGATGAAGGAAAATTGCTAATTCAAGTCTAGAAAGCTCTAACCCCGGGCACAGCCGTTGTCCACCACCAAATGGTGTAAAGCTATTGCTATAGACAGTAGCTAATTCTGTCTTCTGCAACAAAAGGAGAAATGAAAGTGATGTGTACTATTCGAGCCATAAATACCCTTTGTATAGAAACGTATTGGAGTGCGGTTTCAGGAAATGCTTTGCTCACCTCCCATCTCCATGGGTCAAACTCATATGGGTTCTCATAGTTCTCTTCAGCCATGTGAACAGAAATAAAAGATGCCAAAACGCACCAATCTTTTGGTATCAAATAACCTGAAAGTAAAAGATGAAAAACACCACTAAGGCGCCTACAATATTAAAATACAAAATTGCTTAAGTAATCACCTCATGATGTCTATCCACATATATTATGTACTGTTTGATTTAAATTCTAGTACGTTACAAGACTTATAATTAAGTGTCTTCATCGTAGAATTCTAAGGGAATGTTTCACAACTCAAGTTAAGAATTAAAATTGTATTAAAATAATGAATTTGAATATTTGTGAGAGAAAACACTATAATAATAGAATTTGAGTTGTGAAAAGCAGAGATATAAAGAAAAAAGAAGGAAAAAAAAAAAAAAAAAGAGAAAGAGAAACTAACCTTTGATTTCTACATCTTTAAGAGCTTTTCTCCAAACCCCATTGATGATATTTGCCATTCTAAGTGTCTCACTTATCACCTTGTAAAAGGAGAAGAAAAATAACAATATGGGCATTATTATTATTTTTTTGTTTATTTATAAATTCCATTTACACCTAACCTTGGCATTTAATACGAAAAGGAAATAGAAAAAAAAAATTTATTGTATTTAGAGTACATAAGCATTACTATCTAGTAAACCATTCTATATATTTTTTCCATCCAAAATTTGGTACTCACATTCTGAGTAAATGGCAAGGACATGTAGTCAGTCCACGTACAATTAGTGGAGGAACCAATGACCTTCTGCTTCTTCAATTCCATGTTTTCCTCCTGCAAATAGTAACATAAAATCACTATTACCCATTTCCAGACATTACTTCCACTAAAGATCCAAGTCAGAAAAAATTTAACTTTAGAACAGCTCGTAATTTCCCTTTTGCCATAAAAGCACTATCATCAGAGTGTACTCACCTACATATGCGTCTCTTTGTCCGTCGCAGCATTTTTTTTTTTGGTAGAATGAGGATTTCTTACTATTGAAAGAAGGGGAAAATCTTTCTACAAAGCTAGTTGGTTTAGTACTTTTTTGAGTTTCCATGACTAGGACAACATTATGTGCTTGAAGAAAGTGGCTGAGATTTTTAGATGATGATAAAGCACATTATGTCACGTAAGAGAATTTTCCTTTCAAATTTTAACCTCATCAATATGAGGATACTTTGAAACACTTTGCTAAAATTAAAACTTTAGGGAGTTATTTGTCTATTCGTTAAAAAATCATAAGAAAAAAGCGTATGAAAAAAGAAAATAATTTTTTAGATGCATGCAGTTTTATATGGCAACTTCTAAGCCGTTATAAAAGCCTACTTGTGTGTGTGTGTTTTTGTTTTAAAAAAAAAAAAATTGAAAACCTAGTTGTGACTTTGTCACAACCATTTCCATGCTCTATAATTCCATATCAATTTGTTACCTTGTTAAAACAATGGAGAAATGAGACAAATACCTTTTAAAGTATAAATTTGAATTTTTATCTCTTATCTTTAATTAATATTCTTTTTAATTAAATAATTATATTAATCAAAATGTATTAATAAATCCATACTCATGCACTCAATGAAAGTTTAGTGATTTTCTCTAAAGGTAATTTCCTTCCAGTTCTAAATCATGCCCATTTCCCCCGTTTAATTCGGGCTTGTTTGCTTTCTAAACAAAGGAACATCCTTCCCCACAAAGCATTAATTTGTATGCTTCCCAAAGTGTATTTTTCTCTCTTTTGGATCATTGCTAAAATCTACTACTAAGCACTATTTTCACTAAACAGATATATGCACTGCATTTCCAAAAGCTAATATGTAGCCCCCCTTTTCATGAAATAGGGTCTCGTCATAGGTAAATCTACTGCTTACACATTAAAAGGCAATATGGTGAATATCATTATGTAACACTTTGATCTATACGATCATCACATCGATTTATAAGTAATCATGAGTCACACATTAATTATTTTTGTTTGCTATAACTCACATATTAATTATTCAGATTCACATATTCTTACGTAAGGAGTCAACATGACATTGACAATTTGTAGTGGTGTTTTTTATTAAGGAAAAAAAAAATCACTGGTTTATACTCAATTTCCATCAAATTGCATGAATTTTACATATTTTTTTTATTATGATTCAATCCTAATATAATCTGACATTTCAGAAACACTATATGAAGAATAACACTATACCAAACTTTTATATTTTTCCATATTAGGGACCTTTTTTTCCAACATTTTATATTAGGATATAAAAATACCCGACTAGTGTAGAATACACAATCCTAAATCACGTCATATTAGAATTATACACAATCCCTACTATAAATTTCTTCTTTTTTTTTTCTTTTCAATTAATTGTTACTTATGATGGTGACGGGTGGCAGGGTACCGACAGCGATGAAATAAATAGGTGGTCCTCACCCGGCAGCCGTCCAATCTAAATCGTACGGCTGCGAATCATCCACAACCTCAAAACGTGTGGCCCTCCTCACACACTTACCTCCCACTCACTCTCTCTCTGGCTTCACGCGGGTGGCCACACGTGTGTTATGCAAAAATAAAGAAGCATGTGTCCTGGACCCTAGCATGTTTTGCCCTGATTATTAGAAATAATTCCTAGCCGTCCGATTAAAAAGAATGAATCAATATCGTAGATAAAGAAAGAGATAGAATTAATTAAAAATGCGTACTCTTAATTTTTGTAGAACGACAGGGTTGTCACTGAGGTATTTGACAGCCAGGGTCATGGCCGTTGGCACTGTCTCCTCTCCAGGGATCATCATCTCGATGATATTCCCGGTGATGAAATCCAACGGCATTCGTCGCGTCTCCTTTGAGTCGCTGCTTTCCTGTAGTAGCACGTCCACCACATCATTCGGTGGGCCTTTATTACTATTACCACTATTATTCTCCATGCCCCATTTTCTCTCCTCCACTATTCTTCCCACAATCTTCAACAGCCTCTCCTTAGCCTGTACCACCAACAATAAATAATACGAATATTTTTGTTGATAAAATAATACAAATAGCAATACACTATTGAAAGTTTAATTATTTTCTAAACTATCGGAGATAAATAATAAGGATAATTATTTTCTTTAATTCTAAGTCTGTTTGGGGTATAGAGGTTGTTCTGTTATTTGTAACCTCTACTACTATGGTTGATTTCGCTCTTAATTTCCTGGTGCATTTTTATAGTGACAATTACAAAAATCTCCATTTCTTTTTACAAGATGTTACGTTCCAACTTAAATTTTTTCTACATATTCCTACATTTTACAAATCGTATAAAATCCTTCTTTTTAACTAGGTTCAAATAATAGAAATAATAACGACTTAAATTAAAGAAAGCCCTAGCCAAATGAAGAATATGCATACTTATATTTTATAGTTTTGTTTATCAAAATATATATACCTTGAGAGATTTATATAGTCTAGTTCCGGGAAGCTTAATCGGTAAGCAGATTAACCCTTTAATGAATTCTTCAAAATCTGTTTTTAGAGAGTTCAAATATTCACCGGGATCAACGCTCATCAACACTTTAGTCAGCACTTCAAATGCAATCTGAAAATCATATAAAATTAATTAATTAATACACATATTTTTTTATAAACTGTATAAACCGATAGCATATATTGTTGGTGCATTCCAACAAGATTAGCACCCACCATGGATGGAGCCAAAGCTAGCCCAACGAGGGCTTAATTCCCCACTCAAAATTTTTTTTCTTTTAGATCTTATATGTATAATTAAGTATTTTATTATATTGATATTAGTAAGACCCCACTAAAATTAATCATTTCCAAATCAAAAGCCTAATATACACTCAACAATTATGCAACATTTTCAAGCCATGAAAACTCATCCGGGACAATTGTAGTATATTAATAAATATTTATTTTGATTAAATTTTTATGTTGTTATTAGCCAAAGTGATAAAAATTTCTGGCCCCGCACTGACACCCACTAACACTTATATATATATATATATATATATATTTTATCCAAGTATTATATATACATCTATCATATGATATAAAATATACCTTTTGGGCTTCGTCTTGGACGTAAACAAGCTGCATGTGATTCCATTTCCAACGAGCCAAGGAAAGCTTGACTGAGTTCTCAATATCTGAGGTGATTCGGGCTTTGAAGTGTGGGGTTCTTAGGAAGCTTCCAATGAGAGCATGAACTCTTTTGTGGAAGCTTCCATTGGTTTGGAGAATAGAATGTTCGCCGAGTAACTCTGTGATGGATTTTGGGTAAGCGGGGACGAATATGTTGCCGTGGTTTTGTAGCACAACCTTGTTCACGTCCGCATCTGTAGATACAATTATGGGAGTCCCTAATATATTCGTTTTGAACACCTTTCCATACCTTAAAAAAGATCGATTTTCTACCAATCAGATGAAACGAAAAAAAATGCAAAACCGATAAAATATTTGATAACCAATTGTAGAATTGCCATATATAATTATTACTAATTCATTATATATTTAGTTAATTTTTATGGACAACTGTACAAGAAAACATTTCCCACCAAATTATTGATGAACTACTGTAATTTTGTTGTTATAGTGAATAAAAGCATATTATATCGATGCATATTTAGAATTTTGATATATTTATGAACTGTAAACTAATCAAATCATAAATATATCAATATTAAAAATATGATAATTTAACATAGTTTTATAAAAATCCCATAAGTAAGCTATTATTATATGTCTTTTATCTAACTACACAAATTTTCTAAATATGGCTTTATGATCATGTTGTAAGAGCAATTCTAACCATACTAGTCATTTCATATTTTTAACTAAAATAATTATTAATTTAACATTTTTTTTAGTTTTTTTCTACTCTCGGTTAACTATTTTAATTAAAGCACTTTCCACTAGTTAAATATATCTACTAAAAAGTGACTAGCTATTTATTTTTTTTAATATTTTATTATTAATTTTGACATTAAGTAAAAATTAAAAAAAAGTTATTTATATTTTAAACTAAAGAAATATTGAAATAATCTATGTTTAGTTAAAATAGAAAGTATGATTGAAGTGACTCATCAAAAAATTACTAACTAAAATAACTTTCTAATATTTTAACTAGAATTTAACTAACATTTAGAGAACTCTCTTAAAAATGCTCTAAGTTTACGAGATACTAGCCGGGGATATTTATATCCATATTAAAAACAAACAGTATATAAATTTGATAATTATGCATTAAATCCTGATAATCTTCATTTATATATAGCCATATAGAAGTTTTCTCATTCTTATATTAAAAGTTTCAACGCATAAAAAATGCTAACATCATTCTTTTTATTATTTAACATTCAAACTTTATTAACATAATATATTATTATTTTAAAAATAAGATAGTAAAATTTATATGTCCAATAATAAATGATAGTGAGTACAAAAAAAAAAGTGAATTATGACATTGTTCATTTTTAATTTTTAATTTTTACAGTAAAAATTTTTAAAAAATATTATATTTAATATTTTTTTGTTAGAGTTAAAATTTTTTATAAAATATCACATTTTAATTTAAATTAAAAATTTAAATAAGGAAACCTATATATTCCCTTATTTCGGATGTAGATGAAAAAAAAAGAAGGACAATTAATGAAGTTGAGTCATGACTAGCTAGCTGAGGTTAATAATGTATTGTGGGTCAATTCATCGGGAGGCTGAAATTTTGGAGATAGGCTGTGGTTACTGTCTGCACACGCAATAAGAGTTTCAGACAGTCTAAGGTCTAGTTTGCTTAGACAGTCTTTTTCTCTCTCCCTCCCTCTTCATATTATTTCTTCCGTCAAGCTAGAATATATATATTTTTTTTAATTTAAATAATACTACGAGGGCTTTGTTAAAAAGGTCTAAACTGTTTTGAGCCAAAAAAATTACACTGAACCAGTCTTTGATAGGAAAAAAAACTACAGTAAAATTATTTATTTTGTTAGTTTTTTTTAAAAAAAACTCATTTAAAAAATATATTTAAATCATAATTCTTACTTTTTAATATTTAAAATTTAAATTTTTTAAAAAAAAACACTGAAATAGAATAATTTAAATTTACGTATATAAGACAAACGGGCTCTAAATTTAAAGTCTAATTTACTCAGACACAGCTTTAAATCTTGTTATTTTCACAATTTAAACTCTTGTTATAATTTTTTCTTTAAAAAATTTAAATATAATTTTTTTATTATAATATTTTTTTCTCACACAAAAAACTTAATTTATAATTTAAATTGTAAAAAGAACACGAACTTGCCTCGTTCGTTTCGCTGATTCAAGTTTAGAATTCGAGTTTTGCTACAGTAAAAAACTCTCACAAACAATCACATCTAACTTTTTTGCTACAGTAAAAAACTCTCACATACAATCACATCTCAACTTGAATTTTAAACTCGAATCAGCGAAAAGAACGAGGCATTACACCGGCCTTTATTTTCAATGTTTCCAGCCAAAAGTTCAAACCACTCATTTTAAACCAAATCAGAAAAATTTAAACTACAACATTTTTGAAAAATATATTTTTGACCTACTCGAATAAAGGCTTATTTTTAGATAAAACATAACCTTTTTTTTAATTTTCATCAGCAATACAATATATTTGAACTTATCTGATTTTAAATATCCACATCCACTTCTACAAGTCTTTTTTTTATGAGGTTCTTGAAATATATAGTTCTGACGTATCTGTTAATAACTTGTATATTCTCAGACATAGCATAACACGATGATGACGCATTAGAGTTTTAAAAAGGGTAAAGTGGTAAATGAAAACAACATATAAGAAAAATACACAAATTTAAATTGCGCAACACAATTAATTTTTTTATTTCAGATTTTTTTTTGTTTAAAAGGTGTTTATAATCCTTTTTTTAACATGTTAATTCTTTTAAAACAAGTCGCCATTTTCTTGTTAAAATATTTCATCTGAAAATAACAGTTTATTAATAATTAAAATTACATGTTTAAAAATTTTAAGGCATTTAGATCTCTAAAAATAAACAATAAATTGTCTTAAAAATTAGGATGAAAATAACCCTATCCTTTTCTCTTTCTTTATTTTGGGGACTGTAATTATGAAGGATAAATAAGTTGCCATAAATTTCCAACACGTGTGGATATACATTGACTCATATGTTGTCATTATTCTTCGGAGTTCTGTAGTATTACAGTAAGATTGTAGTACTAATAGGTAGTAATATTTTTTCTCTATTATCTCCTCTCTTTGATTTTATTTTTTTATTCCACACCATACTCTAACTTGACCGAGAGGCCAAACGACAATCCAGCAAGAAGACTACAATTAGGAGATGAGCTAAAATATTTCTAATCTTTTTTACGAGCCAATTACGCTAATAACACTAGCGATCCAACTAAAAAACACCAGACAAATCTATTGCTTCTCATCCAGAAAAAGTAGACTCAATAATGCAACACACAAAAACGAAGAATGATGTGTATTAATGCATGCAATTTCAATATAACATGATGAACATAATTTAAAGATATTATAAATCTGATCACGAGTGATATGTTATTATAGAAGATGATCATGATTCACAATAAAAAAATTGAGATCACTGCATATCCAAACTCTCTATTTCACGTGCTGAGTAATAATAATTTTTTCAAAAAGAGCGAGAAAAAAAAAAAACTTGAATACTCCATCAATAATCTCTGTATGTTTCATTCATGACAAGAAAAGGCCAAAAAGAAACAGTTTTGATATGGATAAAACAATCACGACATACGAAAGAGAATAATATTTAAAACTATCGAATAATTCAAACAAAGACATAGCTGTATTGACAATAATACAAATTAAATACACATATTCATATATATCCTTCTTTTAAAAAAATATTAAATGCCAGAAAACGATTTTGGATAATGTTTAATTAATGACAAAGGAAAAGAAAAAGGCTGATAATAATAAAAAAAAATTAATAGTAATTTAATTAGTTGAGAAAAAATACTTACAGAGATCTGCGTTTTTCCATGAAGCTCACAGGCTGAGATGTGTAGCCACAAGCAATGAAGTCAATGGTTTCTCCTACAAGAGGCCAACCCAAATTCCCTTTAGGAATTCTAGGCGTATTTTCCTCTCTCTTCTTTTCCTTCTTATTCTTATTCCAAAAGTAAAGCCAAAAGGCAATAATTCCCATCAAAATACAAGAACAACCTATAATGAACCAATCCATCTTTTTCACCACAAAAATGAACATAAACAACTTCGTCTCCTCTAGCTTATCCCTTTTCACCTTTTTTTCTTATCAATAAAGCTAAAAGATCACCTTCTAACCCTTTTATAGCTTCTCACTCCATGCAAAGCCTTAAATTACCTAGGGTGTGCACATTATTGTACTTTTCTCATGACTTAGGGGAGAGAGAGAGGGGGAGAGAGAGAGAGGTTGAGTCGAGGAAGAAACATCTTGTTTGTCCTTGTAAAAGGAAGAAGGGAAGTGAATGAGGGTGGGAAATAAATATCGAGCGGTGTATAAAAATAAAAATGGAAATGAGAGATTCGGAAGATAGGGCTTTGCTACTATCATTAAATGAGTTGGCCATCTTTGGGGTGTAGTAGTGCCACACGCTTGCTTACTTTGTCTTGACTCTCTATTTGAGATAAAAAGAGAAAACTAGACTTCATTCCCAATCCGACACACAAAACTTGTCTATTTCCTAGATAAAATCAACTACAATATGGCCTTTGTAGTTAATTCTTTGTGGCTCTGCATTGATCCTCGCATTAGCCCACATTCTATACAATTAAGGAACCGTATTTAAGGTTTTGCCGGCCTCTCAATTAAAAGAGGGAAATCCAAAGTAATCTAGAAATATACCTATATAGCCTTCTATCCTTTGCAAAGACCGATCCTACAACATAGCATATAAATCATAACGATTACATCTTTATGTAACATTTATTTTAAAAAGGGTAGTTGTGATTCATGATAGATGATTTTTTTTTAATTATTATATCTTTATAAAGTTATTAGAATGAATGGTGGTGTTGTGTCCATAATTTTTTTTTTTACATGATACTCCTTCAAACTTTTAATTATTGTAAATTACATCTTAAACTTTAACATGAGTAGCAATTAAGGTCAAATAAAGTGTTATCAAATATCTAAGTTGAAGTACGAGATTCACACATAAAAGATAAAATTCATTATTTTTCAGACTAAATTACTTGCGAATTTCGTATCTTAAACTGTCAATTTCATATTAATGCATGTTAGCTATTGAATTTTAATTACAATTATTTAAAAGTTCAAGATACAATTTATTAAAATAAAAATTTAAAATGTCTTATGAAAAAAAATGAAAAAATTTACGTACGGTGATATGATGTAATTTACTAAAGTTTTTTTTTTTTTCCTTAAACCGATACTCAAGTTATTATTACGCAAACGTCCCTTAGTTTTCGGAGGAGCCTATAAATACACACATAACTTTATGACTGAAAGATTGACTTTAGTGTGATTTCTAATCATTTTTCTAAGACTTTAATCAGATATTGACTAGTTGAAACTGTGGACTAACATTATGATTTGGTGGAACATTTGCAGGAATTACATGCCCTTTAAGGACCGTCACAAGGCAAATTGAAAAGTTTGCCAGTTATATGAGGGGTCTTTTGGGTCAAATATTAGATTTTTTTTAAGAGAAAGAGCAGATCTTGCATGAAATAGCCAAATCCGTCATTCGGGGACCTCAAATGGGCGTTTCTTATGTGCTAGTGCTTTTCCCCCTCCTACGTGGTTTCAGTAACTAGGTCAGGAAAGATCCTGGTAGTGATTTCTCCAATCTGTTTGATACATTTCATTTTCAGTCTTCCATTTTTTCTGTAAATTTGGTACAAATTTCATGATTTTCTTACGGATGGTGCGGGGTGGGAAATGATACTCTGTTCCCGTCCTCATTCCCCAAACTAATCTCCATCCTCGCTTAAGTAAAAGCATATTCAATTTTAAAGATTCCAATTGAGGAAGTTTTCTCCGTACCCGACTCATTTTTTGTTTAATATAATTATGTATTTTAAAATTATAATAATTTAAGATAAAATTTAATTATAATATATGCGCGTAAATCGAAGTGGACTACTAAACAAAGCAAATTCTAAATATATACAAATCAAACTTAGTAATAAAAGACTAATTATATTTGAAAAATTAATATCATATTCATTTATTTGTATAAAATACATAATATATGTATATCAAGAAAGAGAAGGAGGTGAGGAGTGCTTCTTAGATCCCCCATTCCCATCCCGTCATCAGGGATAAAAATGTCCATGACATTATCAACATTTCTATGACATTGTTCATATTTTGAAGTCTCAACATAGATAAAAAAAAAAAGGGATGGGGATATTTTTCTAGACGTGTTTGTAAAATATCCGCAATGTCCAAGAAGATCTGTAATATTCACAAGAAATTTTTAAAAATATTCGCAGAATGTCCAAAAATATCAGAATTTTTTTTTTGCATAAGATCTAATTTTTTTAGCACATGTTTTTTCCTTCTTTTTTTTCAATAAAATGAGACAACATGATCCAAATAAAAAGAAATAAGAAAGTATTAAGACTACTCATTACACCTCCATAAATACTACTCATCTAGTTGTATAAATCAATAGTATCTAATTTATGAGTTAATACTTAAAAGAGATCAAGAAATATACATATGGCACATTAGCAACAGCCTTCAGAACTATTCAAGGGTAATAGTAAATATATTATTTAGCTCAAGATGGGAACCCTCCAACTTACTAGAAACTCGTTTTGGTATTAAATTGAAGCACTTAAAGTCCGTGTGCACTCTATTATGTTTGTTTGTTAATTTATATGTAGTATATTATATTATTGTACGTTGTTTGTAATGAGATGAAAAATTATTTTGGAATCATAATCCATGTATAATTATGATAATTTTCTATTCTAATATTCGACATAACTTTCATATTTTGATAAAAAAAAATGTGTATTTTTATTATTGAATTAGTTCAAATTAAGTAATATTGATTGTTTTAATCTTTTGTATAGTGTCAACAAATAATTTTAAAATTTTCTCGAAGTATTCATTTTTTTGAAATATCTATTGGTATTATTCGTAAATCAAAATCTAAGCAATTCTGTCGACATTGACATTTTCATCTTTACCCCTTACAATTTTAGAGGATGTTTAGCAGAAGAGACTGAGAGAGTGAAGGAAATGGGTGGATGGATTGTGAAGAAACGGTTGTCACAATCCATTATTTGGTAGGGTGGATTCAAGGATGAAGGAAAAAATGGGATGGATCGCCAATCTATGAGTCTCACCATTTTTTAATCTTTCCTCACATTGGATTGAGAGGGAGAGGTGCATGTTTTGTGGTTCAATTACCATTTTGCTCTTGAATTGAGAGGGAGAGGTGCATGTTTTGTGGTTCAATTACCATTTTGCTCTTGAATTGAGAGGGAGAGGTGCATGTTTTGTGGTTCAATTACCATTTTGCTCTTGAATTGAGAGGGAGAGGTGCATGTTTTGTGGTTCAATTACCATTTTGCTCACTTCATTTCTATAATACTAAACAACTTTTAAAAAATTACAATCTATTCCTTCTTTCTCACTCCCTTTCTCTCATATCTTATTCACTTATCAACTAATCTTTCGCTCCTACCAAATGGATCCTAGAACAAGATTTTGTCCCCACACATACCTCATCGCCGATTATTGTTAAATCCCCGTCCCGGGGGTTACGTCTATCTCTATTACGGAGTTTACACCTATCTTTATTTCACCTCCCGTTAGAGGGCGTGCAGTAACAAAGCACGTGAGAGGAGCCCACTGAAAGGAAAAGAAATGCAGGGCGAAAAAGCCCATTGGGCCACGGTGGATGTCTAGACATAGAGAGAGCGCCGAAATTGTCAGTGACTGACTCACTTGATCAGTTTTTTTTTTTTTAATTTTTTTTTTTCCACTAACTATAAAAACTCATAATAATTCTCCATTTTGGGGACACACCAAACCATCGTCTTGTCTAACATCAGTGATCAGTATTTCTTCGTTTTACGCCATGGTTTCCAAGGCTCCACCACTACAACGTGCATCACTCTCTCTCTCTAACATAACTCTTTCTCTCTCTCTGCACATGTTTCTACAACTTCTATGTCTGCGCTGCGCCCCCATTTTTTGACGATAACTGTTATGACACAAATTGAAAGATCCCTCTCCCTCTACATGTGAAAGTTGTGGTGCGTGTTGTATTGTGGGCAGATGATTTGATGTTCATTTGACCACTTTTTCAATAGGTTTGCATCGTGAATCTAATTTTCAATTTAAATTGAGTTGTGATATTTTTTAAAATTTTTAAATTTTTTTTAATTATAATAAAAAAATTATATGAAATATTTTTTAAAAATTTTAACATAAAAATTTAAAATTTAAAATTTAAATCGTTTAGATGAATAAAATTTTAATTTTTTTAAATTCTATTCATTTTATCGATTTGAGTTTTCAGTTTTAAGTTTTTATAGTTAAAAATTCTTAAAAAATATCACATTTAATTTTTTCTGTTACAATTAAAAACTCTAAAAAAATATTAAATCTCAATTCAAATTTATAAAGTGAACGAATAATGCTATATAACTGTGACAAATTAAAAACTCTCAAAAAATATTAAATCTCAATTCGAATTGAAAATTTAAATTTATAAACTGAACGAATGATGCTATATAACTGTGGCAAATTCTTCCCGATAGACACATTGCAAATTGGCACTTTTCCCCCCCAGTTATCACCTCTTCTTGGTGCTTGGGTCAATCATCAATGCACTATCGTGTCATATTTCAGGACTTCGTTCTTTTTTGGGTTGTCAGATTTGGTAGTTTTCAGAGAGTGTCTCAGATTCTAGGAGAGACTATGACCTAGAAAGCAAAGAACATGAAATACATGCTACAAAGGACAATCACTAACTTGGCTTTTTAGGGAAACAGATTAACAAATTGTAATCATAATTTAGATTGGTAATCCAGAAGTTATAATATTAGTTAGACTCCCTTCCACGTGTCTGTATAGTAGTGGCTGTGCTTGTTGTCAGGAAGTGGTTTAGTTGGAGTCACAGCTCTATTTTAATTAAAACTTAAAGCTTCGTTCACTTCACAGATTTAAATTTTCAATTTGAATTGAGATGTGATATTTTTTAAGAGTTTTTCACTGTAACAAAAAAAAAAATAGATGTGACATTTTTTAAGAATTTTTTACTGTAGAAATCTAAAACTGAAAACTCAAATCGATGAAATGAACGAGACCTAAGTTACTTTATTATGGTATTGTTACATGCTAAATTCGGATAAAGGAAAAAGAAGTGCCAAGTTCCAAAAAATTTGTGAGCACAGCCAATTTCAAATCCATGCCTGAACCAGTTTTCATAGTAACATGAATCTTGTTATGATCTAACCAAGTTTTTACAACCATCCTAAAGCTCTTAAGCCCCAGCAGAAAGCCGCACAGCTATTGCCCAAACAAGAACAAAGACGCTTTGTAATACTTCCGGTTGAATAATGCAAAAGTAGAGAGGTGAGTGATCTCAGCTTCTGCTTCCTCAGGCAAGAGCTTCTTCATACTCAACATTGTAAAATGAGCTCAATTTAGTTATAGCAAGAGTTTCCCCAAATAATGAAGCTCTTGTGGATTTCGTTATACGAACTTCCACATAATCGCCTACCACTGGTTTCCTCGCACAATTTGAGTTGCAATCTTGTTGTGGGACTGGAACATTAATAAATGACACTCTATGGCCTCTATCACTCTTGCCCATAAGTTCTGTATCAGGAGCCCTCTTATTAGGCCCCTCGACCAACACAAGCTGCACACTTCCTAGTTGAGAGTCATAACACTTGCCCGTAGTCTCACGGAATGCCTCAATAAGTTCAGTGAGCCTTCTCTGCTTGACTCCCTCAGGAACATCGTCGGAGTAGTTTCTGTTTGCATGGGTTTTCTCCCTCATGCTATAAGCAAACATGTAAGCCATGTCGTAACCAACAGCCCTTACAAGACTTAATGTGTCTTTATGTTCTTCCTCTGTTTCCCCACAAAAACCTGGAATGAAGGAACAAGGTTAGAAATGGAAACACCAAAAACTTTTATAATTTCACTTTACATATAACGGAAACTAACAGGATGTAGGTTGTAGTTATTTGCATACAGATATTTACATTTGAGTGTTGGAGAGGATAGAGTAACTTTTCTCGACAGATGAATACAATATACATTTGTTCAACATTCAATTCAAGCCCTCGAAACAGAAAACTATATTTGTATAGCAACACTGCAAACTAACAAGAATAGTGAAGACACAATTTGTAGAAGCACTTCAACTAAAAGCACAGATCCCAAACTAGAAACGATAATCCAAAATTCCCCCACAGAAATTTACTACGGTGCACTTTCTTCAGAAAAGAACAAGACAAAAACAGAACAAACAGAGAACTAGGAACGATCACTTCAGGTGCACCATGCGTCATGCCTTAACTAGGATATCAAATCACAATTGCAAATTGAAATTAACTATAACACAAGCCCTCTTTCTATAACATTCTTTATAGCAAGGAAAAAGATAATATTTACGTGAAAAACAATCACTTCCAAGATGATTTTATCACTTTTCATCGCTATGTTACCCCCTAAAGAAGTTTCATCAGTTAGCATAACAAATTTGTTTTTGCTCCTTTTCCCTTCCTCTAGAATATGTCATAAAGAGTTGAATACAAGAATTTTAAAACGAATCACATTTTTTCTCGACCACAGAGAAAATAACATAAATATTTCCCCCTCTACATAGCTTAGTTTCCAAAGTACTTTATTAAAATTGTCAGAATAAAAGACACCTTACCACATATGAAATCACTGCTTATCCCCACATCTGGAACAATTCTCCTAATCTTTTGCACAAGATCCAAGTATGCCTCTCGGGTATATCCTCGACGCATTCTTTCAAGCACTTTGCTGTTCCCACTTTGAGCAGGTAAATGAATATATTTGCATATGTTATGTCTGTCTCGCATCAAATACAGAAACTCATCAGGGAAATCTTTAGGGTGCGGGGATGTGTATCTGAATCTCATCTCAGGAATTTCTCTAGAAAGTCGATCCAAGAGATCAGAAAAACGTAAACCCATTTTCTTCACCTTGCACATGCTGGAAAACCCTTCACTCAATCTCCAATTACTTCCTGGTTCAACTTCTGTTTCGTCTCCAGATGTGTCATTATAGCTGTTCACATTCTGGCCAAGAAGTGTTACCTCTTTAACACCTTCCTTCGAAAGCTCGGCCACCTCTCTCACTATTGATTCCACAGAACGCGAGCGCTCTCTACCTCTAGTGAAAGGCACAATACAAAATGAACACATGTTATTGCAACCCCTCATTACCGAAACAAATGCGGTAACTGAGTTTTTGGAGATTCGAACAGGACTAATGTCAGCATACGTCTCCTCAAGTGAAAGCAGAGTATTAATCCCTTTCTGACCGTAATCTACCTCTTCTAGTAACCTCGGCAAATCCCTGTACGCATCAGGTCCGCAAACCACATCGACCATTTTGTCCACATCAAGTATCTTGTCCTTTAACCTCTCAGCCATACATCCCAAGACTACAACTTTTGGGGGTCGCACTGAATTTGATCTCCCAATCGCAACATTGCTCTTCCAATGCCTTTTAAGAAACCAAAAGTAATTAAGCCGCTGCCACACCTTCTGTTCAGCATTGTCCCTAATAGCACAAGTGTTGATAAAAATGATCTCTGCGCTCTCAGGGACATCCACAGTTTCACTATACCCAGCATATTTCATTATTGACAGAACAATTTCCATATCGTTAATGTTCATCTGACACCCATAAGTCTCGTGATAAATACGGCCTCTTGAAGAAACTTCAGAAGCTGGTACATGGCTAGACATTTTAATCATAGAGAAACTAGCGTATGAGAGATTAGTTTTTCACAATGAGAAATTGCAATGACAAAATACTAAAAAAATGATGAAAAATGAAAAACACAGTTCCGTGCTTTTGGCAATTACACACAATTATCCCTCCCAAAAAGATAAATATAGGTCTTTAGACGACATAAAACAAAAAGTTTGGATCTATTAGTAAACATTTAACGAAAATATTACTTGGAGAATTAATCGCAAAGCAATCCAAATTACACCATAAAGCCCGAAATTTTTGCAAAGTTCCACGAAAATTGACTAATTAATTAGCCGCTAAACCATAAAGATCAGTGCTTTGAAGTTTACGCAGAGAATTAATCATAAAGCAATCAAAGATTACACCAAAACAGGAAATTCCCACCAAATTCATAGAAAAATGATTGATCAATGAGCAAATCCACCATAAAGATGACTCCTTTGAAGTTTACTCGGAAAATTAATCACAAAGTCCCAATAACACCAAAAAGCACGAAATGTCCACTAAATTCACGAAAAATGACTAATTAATTAACGAAAAAAGCATAAAGACATACATTGAAATTTATTCCCATAATTAATAACAAAGCAATGTAAATTACACCGTAAAAAACGAAATTTCCACCAAATTCCAAGAAAATTGATTGATTAATTAGCGAACAAGTTGTTCTAAGAGAGTACATGCGATAACTCACTCTTGCTGAGCTTCGGAAGATGCGAGAGCGGCTTGAGCGATGAAGTGTTGGAGGCTTGGAGTCTCGGAGTTGGAAGGAAGAGGAGGCTGAGAAGCGGAGAAGCTTCTGGAGAATTCGAGAGAGGAACTTCTTCTTTGGAGTGGACGCGGCGAGCGGTGGTGGAAGCACCGGGAAAGAGGAGACTCGAATTTCGGAGAGAGAAGTCGGAAGCTGAGACTGAAGCGACATCTTCCGTGGAGCTTCAGCAGGAGAGAACAGTGAGGCTGGTTCAGGATTGAGGAGAGCGACGAGAGAGAAGCCGTCATTGGAGAGAGAGGGAGAGAGAGGGAGGGGGGAGGGATGCGTTTTGTGTTCAGAAACTTGGATAAGAGATTTACGACGGTCGATGAAATAAAAAATTTCCGTTTCTTGGATGGAGTGAACGAAACGAAACGTCTGAGGAGGGAAAGGTAAAAAACGAAAAAAATACAGTTAGTATTAGAAAAAATAAACTATAAATAGTTTTCTGTTTTCAATCCTTAAATTTATATAAAAAATTATCTAATTAGTATAAAACCGGTAATATAAGTTATGACACGAAAACATGACTTAAAAACGATACGAATTTTAGACGTTAGAGTTGAGAAAAAATAGATTCAGGTTAAAATTGGATCAACATAAAATTGACATAAAAAAAATAGGTCAATTTCGGGTTAAACCCGTCTAACCCGATAACAAACTCGTAAAAAATTAAAAAAATATATATTTTAGATTTTATTATAAACTTGTGATATCATGATAGTTAATACTCAAAATATTATAATATTATTTGCTTAATTTTGATGGATGTTATCGTATTTTAGTGTATTATGAATTATAAGTTATTTCTAATATGTAAAAAACTAAAAAAAAGTGTATAATTTTCGTGTCAATTTTAGGTTCACGGGTTAATTTTGTGTTGTGTTGTGTCAACCCATAAAATGGTCGTGTTGTAGTTTTTAAAAAATTTCGTGTCACGAGTAACGTTTGGGTTGACTGTAAATTTAAAAAAACGATCAAAACACAACACATGACATGAATGTCACACCTAGTTCAGCATACTTTTTTAATCTAATTTGTACGCTGTTGTCACTACTTTACATCAAGAATTACCTACACAAAAACTGATTTACCTACTAACATAAATAAAGGAGAATGGGTGAAATGACACAATTAGTTGAGTAATTAGTATTATAGCACAATTTTTTAAAATATAAAGTTTATAACACAATTTAATATTTTAAGTTTTAAACACTATTTAAATCCCTAAAAGACTCTTAGACCCTCTCATTCCACCTCTCACCTTCCTTACTCTAGTCAAGTCCACTATGGCCGGCATCAGAAGCAGGCGGCAGACTCTGGTGACCAGTGATCGGTAAATATTGTATATACCGTATGTATTGGTAAATAATGTATTTATCGTATATACTATAAATACTATATTTATTGTATATACGTGTAAATATCAAATATATTGATAAATATCGTATATATTAATAAATATCGTATATACTGATAAATACCGTATATATTAGTAAATATTATATTCGCTAGCGATTAGTAAATATCATATTTATCAGAAAATCTGGCCGCCAGATCCCACGACAAGTAAATACAGTAAGTACAATATTTACAAAGAAATGCCATATTTATTATAAAATCTGACCGTCGAAGCTGGAGATTGTTAAATACCGTATTTACAAGTAAATATTGTATTTACTTGTAAATATTTTATTTATCTAAAAATTCAGCCACCGACTCCAAAGACCGTTATAGATGCCTAATTTATTAGTAAATACAATATTTATTTGAAAATATCATATTTACCACACAAAAAAAGACAGTCTATATTTTTTTTTTCAAATTAGGATTTCATTCATTTCATCGATTTAAATTTTGTTACAGTAAAAAATTATAAAAAATAATCACATTTAATTTTTTTATTATAATAAAAAATTTTCATATAAATTAAATTTTAACTCAAATTAAAATTTTAAATCAACGAATTAAACAACTCCGCCTCAAGAGAAAAAATCTTAACTACCAAGTAAATCCTATATTTACTCTTAAATCGATCACCAATAAATTAAACGCCTTCTAAAATATGCATGATCTTCTTTCTGTCTACTTTTGAAGCCTTAGTACCTAATGATGGATCTCTTCTCACCAATGCTACCAGGCATAGACAAGTTATTGGATCTTTACAATTGTTGTTCCTCACTCGTGTAGATATTTCCTTCGCAGTCAACAAGCTTGCCTAATTTATCATTGCCCGACACAAATTCATTGGACAACCACAAAACGCCTTCTCCGGTACTTGAAGAACACCATTTACTTTAGTATCCATCTAACTCGCTATCAACCACTTTCCTTACATGCCTTATCCGATGCTGATTAGGCTAGAAATATCCATGATGGAACATCAACAATCGCTTATATAGTATATTTTGGTAGTAATGCTATCTCTTTGGTCTTTTAAAAAGCAAAAATTTATCGCTCGTTCTTCCACATAATCAGAATATAGTACTATAGCTTCCATAGTAGCTGAACTATCATGGATTACTTCTCTCCTTTTGAAGCTCGGCACATTGCTCTTCCCACTATCTACCGTGACAATGTGGGCACCACTTACTTGTGTGCCAACTCTGTATTGTTTCACACTCGAATTAGACACATTGCTATTAACTTCCACTTCATTCGTGACAAAATTGTTACTGGTCAACTCCGAGTTACACCTGTCTCTACTATCCAAGATTTGTGTTTCTAATAAAAGCACCATGTTAGGGCGTGTTAGAAATTTTCCAAATCAAAATTTGAATTCAAATGTTGTTACCACCTCTGATAAATCTTCTGCTAAGAGTCGGCTCCAACCATCTAATAAGGCTTCTCTAGCTTCTCCCCAAATCATGGGATTTATTCATTTTGAATTTGTAATATTGCTAACGCTACTTAAATCTCTTCAAATGATTTGCACGTTATTGAGAGATCTTTTTCATACTTGCATTGATGTATATATATACAAGTTAAATCAATAGATGAATTATGATTTCACTTTACCAATTACAAAAGTGCTAAAACGTTTATTATAAGAGAATCTTTCATGGTTGGGAAGACTTATTTACTCCACGAGCAAGAATAATTATTTTTAACTGTTAAATTAGTTTTTTAATTGTTAAATTTATGCATGTTTGGATTAAATATTTACTACATGCAACATAAAAGTGCTCACTACAAATAATAATACTGTTGAAAGCTAATCCAATAGTTAAAACACAATTTTTACCAGTAGAATTAAATAGCATTCTCCTTCATAAATGCACCCTTACAACAAATGTGCCCATGTGGTGTTATTTGAAGAATTTACTATTTTAAGAAGAAAGTGGGTTTAGTACATAAATCATAAAGAAAACCAAAGGGAAATATTCCATCTATACATACATATATATATATATATACATATATAAGAGATAATTACACTATGTGACAAAATTTTATATTTTAAGTTGTAGGTAAAAGTTCAGGTTGTCCGATACCAGAGTTGACGACCCAAATAAGAATTTTGAACCGGTTTGCTCAGAATTTTCAAGGTATTTTTAAGAAAATTTTTAAAAAATTGTGTTTGGGCTGGATCGAACTGACTCGAACACTTAAACTGGTCGGGATGAGACTAGGCCAATAGTGTCGTGTCTTGACCTAACTTAAACTTGCAACTCTAATTTGAGTTAAAATTTAGCAAACTTTTTTTAGAATATTATAAAATAACAAAAATGACATAATTATTATGTCATATTTTGTACATATAATAATATACATTATTTTAATAATATTAAAATTTGCTATTTTTATGATATTTTTAAAAAAATTATATTAAAATTCTATTATTAAAATTTTGCTGTGTAAAGAGCTATACATAAAGACCACTCTTAACTTAACTAATTGAATTTTTATATGATTAATGTTAGAGACACTAATTCAAATTTTTAACTCGTATATGTCAATTAATGTGGCTAGTGAGTTGTTTTCTTTTTATTTGTAGATGCAATCTCTTATCATTATTTTACTTGTTAGTATTTTAAACACTCACCAATGTGATAATGACAACTTACATATCACATTAATTAATACACAAGATTTGAGATTTGAATTAGTGTACTATTGCTAGGGATGACAATTCGTATCAGTGTCGTATTCGTGTCGGGTTTTGATCGTTTCTTTCTAAATTTATAGTCAACCTGAACATAACCCGTGACACGAAATCTTTTGAAAACCGCAATACGAACACAACGTGACCACTTTACGAGCTGACACGACACGACTCGAAAATGACCCATAATATGAAATTGACATGTGAACCTGAAATTGATACCAAAATTATTTAATTTTATTGAGTTTTTTTACACGCTAGAAATAACTTAAAATTTATACCACGTTAAAATACGATAACATATATATTATAATTTTTTTATGAGTTTCGTGTCGTGTTCAGGTCTGGCAGGTCTAATTCGAAATTGACACGTGTTTTTCATATCAATTTTAGATTAACCCAAATATAATCCAAATCTATTTTTTTCAAGCTTAATCCATAAATTTCATATTATTTTTAAGTTGTGTTGTCGTATCGTGATCCATATTATCGGCCATTCCTTTCTTTTTGCCTAACATTATTCTATTCTTTTTATATTTGTCTTTTCTTAAATGAATAAAGAGACGTTTGGTTCATGGATTAAAATAATGAGATTAGAACTATTTTCAATTTATGTGTATTTTTTGTAAAAAAAATACTGTAATGAATCACGAACCATAATTCGAATCGGGGTACGAATCCCCCAACCAAACAACTCTTAAGTTTTACAACTATGCAAAGTGCATGCATATAGCTGTTGGCTAATTATCATTCTCGCCAGTATATAGGGTGGGTTTGGTATTGATTCTAGGAGAGAAAAAGCACTTTTTCACACATCTAAAATCTAAAAAGTTGTTTGGTAAAACAGATTGTTGAATAATTTTCTTCCAATCTGAAGTTAAAAGCAGAATCAGCCTTAAGGCTGATTCTGATGTTAGATTATGCGGGAATTTATTTTGAGGTTTTAATGAAATTTTCTATTTCTAATTTTACCCTCAATGAAAGTTAAAATTTACCACGTCCAAAACACATTTTCATTTCATCTCCCCCGACTCTCCTCCGCTCACCTCCTCTCCGGAATCACTCTCGTCCCCTGCAAAAAAAAATTCTTGTGCGTTCTATCCTCTCCCCTCTTCTCCGTTTGAGATTTGGTCTCTCTCTCCATTCGCCGGTCTCTCTCCGTTCGCCTGTCGGAGCTCGGTTGGTTTCTCCTCCGCGTGATTGTCCGTTTGCAGGTCGCCCATCTCCTCCTCCGATGACTGCCCGTCTATCATCATCAAATCAAGAGATAAGCCTCTCTAACCGTGCAAAATTTTTTAGTTTGAACATTTGGATTTCATTTTGATTTTTATTCCGCCTGTATTTTGGGTTTTAGGGATTTGATTTTTTGCAATCAAAGAAAACGATCGAGCATCTCCTCCGATTGTTGAAAGTCGGTTTGCCGGTATCCGATCTCCTCCTCCGATTGCCCATCACCAGATCAAGAGGTAAGCCTTGAAATGGGCCTGATTGCTACTCCGATTTTTAGTGTGATTTCTCCTCCGATTTTTAGATTGGGTCTGATTTGTGCGGAAATGGGTTTAGGGTTCTGATTTTCTATAAATTTTGTACATTGTTGAATCAGCATCAACGGGAATTGCAATGGGCCACTAACAGAAACAGCATCAACGGGAAAAAAAAATTAAGTTTATGCTTGTTTTAGCACAAATACTTGCACATTGTTGAAAGTTCCTCTGTGTGCTCGGGAATTGATTGTTTTAGCACTCATATGTTAAGTTAAAGCATTTTGTATAAAGCTTGGCTGATGCATATGCTTGAATTGAGTAATGTATTTCTAAATTGGGTCTGATGCATATACTTGCACATTGCTAATGCATATGCTTTCTGTGTAATGTACATTTTGTACTCATTGTTCTCGTTTGTTGTTGTTTGCTCTTGTTGTTCGTTCCACATATGTGACATTACCCTCCTATGTCGTTTGTTGTCCATATGTGACATTAGCACTCATATGTCGTTTGTTGTTGTTTGCTGTCGTTTGTTGACATGGAATGCATCCAAAGTTGTGTTTCTAGATGCATTCGATGTATCTCTCATTGTAACACAAGGAATATAGTCTGCATGGTTTTCATACTTCAGATCCTTTTTCTTTATCTAGATACTTGTTTAATTCTTTTCTGCTTTTGTTTTTCTCCGCTACTTGCTAAATGGAAAAGAGAATTCCAATTTATATAAGTTATTGTGGGAAGGGAATGTTCAAAGGAAAGGAGTTTCTCGTTGTCAAACGAATCACTTTTAAAAGCATATAATTATTACCTTCAATCGTCAATTTCTTCATATTCTTTTCCCACTTATTTGTATTAACACTGCCAGGTTCTCCGGAGCAATTGATGCTCTCGTTTCCTTTCTTTTTTAACGTTAAATTAATCTTGTTTACCTTGAATTTCCTTGTAATTAGGCTCAAATTATATGTCTTAACTCAACATTGGTATCTATTGAGCTTTCAATTTTGTTCAGTTCATACTTTTGTTTTGTATTGTAAGAGAGTTTTATGACAGGGTATATATGAAAAAAAAAAAACTCTATTATTAGGATAATTATAAGGAAGCGTCAGATTTTCATCAAATTATCTCATAAGAATTAAGAGAAAGTGATCATTAGGCACAATTGTTGTAAATCGAATTAGCATTCTATTCTTGATTAGCAATTTTTAGGTGAAGTATCTAGGAGTAGAAGCTATGATTAGCTTGGCTATTGAGTGAGTGTTTGAATTGGAAATAAGGTTAGTATTACCCTTATTATTGTTTTTGTAAATAAAAGCATGAAGCCTCACATTGTTTTAGACTTTCAGTTATCAATTCTCAAATGGAGGGTAGTATACCACAAGGTAAAGCAATATGGGACCCCGAGACTGTGGATGTGTTTTGTGATTTGTGTATTATAGAGGTGGAAGCTGGACGCCGTCCTAGAACTCATTTGGATAAAGTTGGATGGGAAAATTTAATTCGGAAATTTAATGAAGCAACCAAACGAGTATATAAAAGACAACAATTGAAGAATAAATGGGATGCTTTGAAGAATGATTGGAAGCTTTGGAAGGAACTTATTGGTAAAGAAACTGGTCTAGGTTGGAACATTAAGAAGAATACTATTGATGCATCTGAGGAGTGGTGGCATAATAAATTGCAGGTATACAGAATTATAGGATTTGTCATTCTTTATTCTAGTATTGGACTAGGCAGGTTTAATTTTTTCAAATGCTCTTGCAGATTCATCCCAACGCAGCGAGGTTTCGCACTCGGGGAATTGAACCACTGTTAGAAGAAAAGTTAAATAGGATGTTCATGAATACTGTGGCCACAGGAGTGTATGCTTGGACACCATCTTCTGGACAAGTGCCATGTGAGTCTGATAAAGGTGAAAATGATAAATCTAGTCTACCTGAACAACTTGAGAGTAGTGGTGAGTCAGGTGAACCAATCCGAAGTGAACTGGCACAAGCTCGTAAGAATAAGAGGTCAATTGAGAGAGATGAGAGACAAAATAAAGTCAAGAAAGGAAAAGGAAATGTGAAGGTTGGAGGGGCTGCTAAATTGTCTCAACAAATTGATCACCTTGTCGATATAGTTGAGAGTAGAAGTACTGGATCATCGATTGCGCCATCTGACACTGGAAACTGTAGCATGGCAAAAGTTGTTGAAGTTCTAGATTCATTACCAGGATTACAAACTGGAAGCGAGTTGTATTTCTTTTCGGTTCACTTGTTGTTAGACAAGTGTAAGAGAGACGCATTTATGGCTTTTAAGGAACCTGAGGTGAAGCTCAATTGGCTTAAGTTTGAACATGGGCTAGGATCCTCCACTTAGATTTCCATTCCTCATTTCCTTTTAGTGCGGTTTTCTTGTTGTATTTTAGGTTGAGACATTGTTATTCTCTTTCAGTTTGGTCTTTTTCTTGTATTCATGTTGGAGACATTGTTATTTTTTTTCAGTGTGGTTTTATTACTTTATGTTTAAGACATAATAATATGTGGTCCCTTTGAGGTGTGCCGGCCTTTGCATGCCAATCCTATTTTTTTTTCAGTTTATTGTTGTTGCTAAAGATGGCCTGACAATGTGATGAGTTTACAAATTTCACCAATTTGAATGACAGGTTTATTGTTGTTGCTAAAGATGGCTGACAATGGTGATGAGTTTGATCTACAATTTACATGTCTCATTGCTCAACTCATTGAATATTACTACAACACGTATGTTCATAAGAATTCGTGTATGAACTCTTCACAAACGGGAAACATGTGGGTGACAGAATTATTAAGCGGGCATGAAATTAGAAGTTATAGGATGTTTAGAATGGATAAGAACGTGTTTTTGAAGCTATGTAATGATCTACAGAGTAAGTATGGATTACAGGGATCAAGGAATATGTGTGCGACTGAAATACTTGGAATGTTTTTATTCATTTTGGGTCAGGGTGCGGGGAATCGTTCAGCACAAGAGCGATTTCAACGCTCTGGTGAGACTGTGAGTAGATATTTTAATTATGTTTTAGAAATTGTATGTCGTATGAGCATCGATATTATACAGCCTCCAGATCTAGAGTTTAATGACATACCAATAGAGATACTGACGGATCGTAGATATATGCCACATTTTAAGGTAAAATCATACTTTTAATATGCTTCATTCCCTACTAAAAGCATACTTTTTATATGCTTCATTCCCTATTAAAATTATGTTTATTTATACATTAAAAATTCTTCTTTTTAGAATTGTATTGGTGCGATAGATGGCGTACATGTTCAAGCTACAATACCACCAGAAGATCAGGTGCCATTTATCGGAAGAAAGCGTGTGCCAACCCAAAATGTGATGGCTGCTTGTGATTTCAGTATGAAATTTATATATGCATATGCAGGTTGGGAAGGTAGTGCCCATGATACAAGAATATTCTTATCAGCACTACGTAACCGACATTTGAAATTTCCAAAACCACCTGAAGGTTAAAACATTGCCTATATTTTATATTATATATGTTTTACATTTTACTAATTCTTGTGTTTTTATTTTAATAGGTAAATATTATTTGGTTGATGCGGGCTATCACAATTGAAAGAATTTCTTGGACCTTATAAAGGAGAACGATACCATTTACCACAATTTTGAATGGGTCGTCGACCAATGGGCAGTAAAGAGGTATTCAACCAAGCACATTCTTCTCTTCGAAGTGTCATTGAACGCACTTTTGGTGTTTGGAAGAAAAAATAGAAAATTTTGAGAGACATGCCTAATTATTCATTTAAGAAGCAAGTAAAAATAGTTATTGCAATAATGGCGCTTCATAACTATATTAGGATGCATGATCAGCATGATCGACATTTTCAAGAAGTGGAGGCTAATCTAGATGTTTTCGCTTATGAAGAGCATCAACTGGAGGATAATGTAGAAGAAGATGAAGCTTCACCATCACAAGAAATGGTTGAAGTACGAGATCAGATTGCGACAAGTTTAATGAACACGACTTAATTCTTTTGATGGCTCTGTCACTTTTTGAACATGGAATGTACTTTTTTGTTCACAAATTGATTACTCACTAATACTCCTTGTAGTGAGTAATCAATTTGTATACTTTTGTATAACGAAACAATTTATAATGATTTAGGAATCGTATACTTTTTTCTTTTTGTAATATACTTTATTATTACTTTATTATTACTATCTTTGTGTGAATTATAATTAATTATCATGAAAAAAAAAGAATTAATTATCATAAATTTATTGTTAAAAAAAATAAAATCATAGCATTATGTTTTTTTAAAGTTAAATAAATATTTCTAAATATTAAAAACAATTATATATATTTAACTTTCATACTATATCTATTTTGGTCATTTTACATACCCACAATAATTTTACATCAAAATTTACCAAACGTTATTACATTAATTTTAGAACCAACACAACTACTATAATTACAATTTACCAAACACTCAACGGATTCTTGTAACAACAGATTCTTCCTTCAGCACAGCTAAAAACAATTAATCTAAAATCCGCAGCAATACCAAACTAACCCATAAACCTTGTCAACCCGTCAAAATTTTCAGACCTGTTTCGGATCATCGTGTCTGTAAATACAGGTTGTGCTCTGAAACTCAACCACCGTTCCACCTGAAACTGAAAGAAAAACGACGATGGAGAAATGGAGAGCTAGTCATCGTTTCCTCCGATACTCTTCCACAAAGTCCTTCGATCTTCGATCAAAGCCTATTTCCGAGCAAGCAACATGCAATTCCTCTTTCTGTATTCTCAATCTCGAACATACTTTCTTTCTTCATTTCTGATTCTGAATTACTCGTCGCCATTTCGGTCAATCAGAAAAAAAATTAGGGAAAATTTCATGATTTTTTTCGAGTATTTTGGTCCTTGGAAAGCAATCGCATTGCGTATTTAGGTGGAAATTGAAAAGGCACGTAATGAAAATGGTGAGTTTTGTGTTTTTTTGAATAGGTTTTGCGCGTAACGAAAGGCGAGAATGGAAATTCGGTAATTGTTTGAGTTCCTCGAGAGAGAAGAGAGGTTATCTGGGATCTTCCGCGGAAAGAGGGATTAGAAATGAAGTCGGATTCCAAGTCCGATGTTTTGGCTCGGCGACAAGTTTAATTCAGAGGAATCCTTCATTTTCGACGTTGAACACTGATGATATAAACTATTTTAAGGGATTAGTGGGCGAGAAAAATGTGATTCAGGACGAAGATCGGCTGCTGACTGCTAATACGGATTGGATGCACAAGTACAGAGGCTCAAGTAAGCTTCTGCTGCAACCTAGGACCACTGAGGAGGTTGAACTCTTCTCTTTTGGGTGGAAAATCTTGGTCTACTTTGTATTATTGATTTTTAATTATCGTGACTTGGGTATTTGGATTCTTATATGTAGCAAGCTCTTTGGAGCTTGATAGCTTCTTATTTCAATTTAGTTTGAGTCAAGGTCAACGTTTTGCCCATTTAACTAGTTTCTCAAATTTTGTTTCCCCTATGTCATAAGCTACAAAGTTTAGAATTCCATATCACCTTCATAGATTGGCTTATGCAATGTATGCCGTGCCTCTTTTTTTTTTTTTTGGGTGAGTTATAAATGTATCATTTGAGGTATAACCAAAACTAAGGCCTTCTGTATGTTTGTGTTATTTATTTATTTTTTTCTCTCAGGTGGCTCAGATTCTCAAATACTGTAATTCCAGATGCTTGGCTGTTGTTCCGCAAGGCGGAAATACTGGTCTTGTTGGTGGAAGTGTTCCTGTCTTTGATGAAGTAATGTAGCGTTTCTATTTTATTACTGATTTACTGATGGCATTAACATTAACAAGATAAAGAATACTCTATATATCGTTTGTTTTGTTTCTTAATGTATAACTATCCTTCCTGTACATCACTCATATTTATTATACTCGTATGTTTGAATTAGCAATCTACTATTTCTTAGATCTAACCTACATTAGTTATTAGGGCTTATCAGTTTTTTTCTTCATTATGGTTTTCAGGTGATTATCAATCTCGGTTTGATGAATAACATCGTCTCTTTTGACAAGGTACTTGTTTAACTCAAGGTACTTGTTTTAAGTTTTTTCTGCTTTCCACAAGTTCATTTCAGTAAAGACTTCTTTTTTCCTTTTAGAACCATGGTCATGGTTTATTTCAATCACGAATGGATTGGGGTTATGTTTTAAAAAAAATTCAGCTACACCTTTTTTTTTTGCCTTGAAGAATTTTACTGATATATATATTGTATTAAATATCTTGCTTCAGTAAGGTCAAATTTGAAAATGATTTAACAATATGACTGCAAACTTGTAAAGTGATTTCCTTATGCTTTTTTCAGGTCAGTGGAATACTGGTATGTGAAGCAGGGTGCATACTGGAGAATTTGATAACGTTCCTGGACACCCAAGGGTGATTTCTATAACCATCACTCTCTTTTCTCATGGACCTTTACTTTTATTATGTCTTCCATAATGTCACTTCCAAATTTCAATAATAATAGCCATTCAATTCTGTGGTGAGTTGGTTGTTGGAATAAGATACTTATTCTCTGTTACATGATTTTATTTGAGTTTCATTGACATTGGTTGACATCTTTTTCAATCGTATCTTTCTTTTTCCAAGAAGTTTATGATTATTCATGGAGTCGTGCATAAGTGGTTTATGTTGATACTGAAGATTTATTAGTTTGTTTGTACAACTCGTGCATGCATTTAAATAGTCCACTAAATCTACAAAATTTTATGTTATATTTAAGTACCTTATGCTTGTATTCAGATTTATTATGCCACTGGACTTAGGTGCTAAAGGTAGCTGCCAAATTGGTGGAAATGTTTCAACAAATGCAGGCGGTTTGCGTCTTGTCCGATATGGATCACTTCACGGGACTGTACTTGGTATGGCTTTTCTGCCTTATTCTTCCCATTTATTGAGTTATGATAGACCACGTAAATTAATCAATATCTTGCAACACAAGTTGCACATGCTTAAAATTCTTCTTTTCCTCGGAATCACCATTTCATCATGTATACTTTTGGCTTCTCTTGCAGGTCTTGAAGCCGTTTTAGCTAATGGTGACGTGCTTGACATGCTTGGTACTTTGCGCAAGGATAATACTGGATATGACTTGAAGCATTTATTTATAGGTACTAAACCCTCTTGTTTTTTTGCTAGCAGCGGGAATTATGTATAGCCTTAAATTTTTGTCATTTATGTAGGAAGTGAAGGATCCTTGGGGATTGTGACTAGGGTTTCAATACTTACCCCTCCAAAGCTCTCTTCAGTTAATTTAGCCTTTCTAGCATGTAACGATTATTTTAGCTGCCAGGTATAGTAAGTTTTCATGCTGAAATTTGCTCTACTCTTTTTTCTTCTTCTTTCCCCGCCGCCCGCGC